>NC_092572.1:25567488-25867488 GCF_037975245.1 Apostichopus japonicus
GAACAGATACGAGTCGCAATAACTAAGCTCTAGTTTGTTTTTCCTCGTAATTAAACAGTACCGGTCTTTCAAGATTGATGGATTGCTTGATGGATTGCTTGACCAATGCCAAACTGATGTTGTATAAGTAAGCTACGTACGGTCATCTATACTTTTCATCTAATAAGAAAAATTAAGGAATTGGTTCCCCTTCAAGTTGATTTAATTGAAAAGACGGATTTGGTCGAACGGTTTCAACGAGGATATCCGTGAATCTTCGTGAAGTCTCCCTAAGTAACATTGATTTCGTCCGTTGCTTTAAAATACGACAGTTTACGGTCTCGTTGGACATTCAGGATGGAGGCTGCTGGACCCACCGAAAAACCTTTCGAATTTGACAGCTACGGTCAGCGTCTCTTTATAGCAATCATCATCTCTTGTATTTTCCTTTCTGGAGTCTTTGGAAACGGTCTGGTCATTTTGTCGGTATTTCTATCACGTCGTCTGCGGAACGTCACTAACGTCTTTGTGGTCAACTTAGCGTTCGCCGATTTTCTCGTTTGTCTTTTCTCGCCTGCGACCGTCATCGCTCTGTCTAGTCGGAACGGCTGGCCTTTGAAAAGCGAGTTTTACTGTTCGGCTGCAGCCATGATAGTCTACGTCACTATCGGTGTCAGTCTATATAACCTGGCCTCGATCGCAGTTAACCGTTACGTCCTCATCACCAAACCGGTCGAGACCTATCAACGGATTTTCGGTAAGCAAATCGTCGTGATACTATGGATCGCGTTGTTGTGGATTGTGCCCGGAGTTTTGGTGATTTTACCGGTGATTATGGGAATCAGTAATATCGGGTATAACACCAAATACCATTCTTGTTCGGATGCCGAATCCGACAGTGAAAGTTCCTCTCTAGAGAAGATTTACGACCTCATTTTGCTCCTTGGCCTCTTCCCCGGACCAACAATTGTTCTTATTGTCTGCTACTGGAAAATCTACAGACACGTCTTGACACATTCAAAACGACTGGCATTAAACAAGGAAGAATCGGACGCTCTGTCGATGACCAATGATAGTAAAGGTGCTACTAAGTCTAACGAAGATACTGGGTATGTATATGTATATATATATATAAACACACGCACACACACGCACACACAAGAATGATGAAAGATACAGGCTTATATCATTTCCAACAAACAGACTTATTCATGGTGATCATGATACCTTCCCACATCCTATGTTTCTTCCTTATGTAATGACAAACATCCTCTCAGTTAACCGCTGCCATTTACGTTTGTTTCACAGACAACTCGTCTTACAGGTCATTCGACTAATGTATCGCTGATATATACAATGGCCAAGTCGGTGCTGATAGTGAAAACCATCAGTACACAATATTCTGAAGGTTTCAGTCAGAAGTAAATTTTATTACGTGCTTCTTTTAAATGATAACGCATGACTGGGTTCCTGTCTGTGACGGATAATGACGTCATGAAAACGTTGAACATATGTTGTACAGTAAAAGCGAATACTTTGAACAGAGGTTATGTGGAAACATATTAAGCAATATTCCAACAGGCTTTCACTGTGCCTGCTATAACGAAAGCGTTGCTCAATGAGACTGGTGACATAGTTTGTATTTTATATTCTTATCATCCATTTCTTCCACTACGTATTGTTTCCAACTTAAACTTAAACAAAGTAATTATTGAACAATGCTGTTTGAGAAGCTCCTTTAACACTTTCTTTTTGGTTCTTAAGCAAAAGTGTTATAGCAGAGCTCTGTAATGTTATACGAACGATGTCTGTTGTAATCCCGTTCCCAGCTCCTTTTCCATCGCTAACTTCGAATGAATGTGTCTATGATATTTCCAGAAAAAAAAACCTGCATACGGCGTCTGACAAACTCCTAAACAATTTCCTTCTGGGTTAAAAGCAAAGGCTTTGCTGACTTGGAAAACACCTTCTTATCTCTTGTAACTCCTCCATCTCGATTGTTTCGAATCAAACTGTATAATTGATAATTCTTCAAACAACGCACGCCTATATAATGTGTCCTCTTAACTCAATGGACGGTGTAATGAATGTCAATCGATACAACCATGAGTCATATTGTGGGGTATTTTCCTTTCAATAATGACGTAAAAATACGAAATGGCTTGATGTACAAAGTAACCAAAACAATTGCACCCAACGCAAGATATGCCTGTAACATGGCCAACGTTTTACAACACAGTGCACATACTATGTGGGAATTAGAGGGATAGGTGATCGATGTAGCAGTTTATGGCAAGCCACGTGGGGCAAACACCGAATAATGCATCAGCGTATTAATTTGAATATATACGCGTATTAATTCGAAATATATACGCGTATATATTATTAGCCAAACAGAAGGCTTAAATGTATCCGCTTATTGATTCGAATATATAAAAGGTTTAATTCGAATACATAGGCCTATGAGGATAAATTCGAATACATATGAGGATTAATTCGAATATATACACGTATTAATTCGAATACATACACGTATTAAGTAATGCTGTTTTCTAGATCAAGTACTTTGGGCCTGGGTGTACGTCAATATAGATATTAACTTTGCAAAGAATCACTTATTGCACTGGCGAGGCTACAATGTGTGTGAAAGCTATAAGAATGTCAGTTATTGTCTGATTTAATACGCGTATATATTCGAATTAATACGCGTATATATTCGTATTAGTACGAGGATATATTATGCGGTGTTTGTCACAAATGGCTTGCCATAGCCGTTTCATCACATCGCCATACATTTGCCCTGATAGCTATTTTGTTTCATCGCACTTACTATCACCAATGTACAAACCACAAAGCCTTAGCCTATAAGGTACCAGGTAAATTTGATTCCTGTTTGGTATCAGAAACGACCTGCATAAACCTCTCCGTTTGACTCTTCATAAAGGTTTCATATATCAAACAATTGAAACTAAGGTTTTCAAATGTGCAATTCAATACTCTTACTCCCCCAAGTAACCCCCCTTGTTTTTTTTTTGTTTTTTTTTTGCAGTGTGGTGTCAATTTACTTTCTAATACACATTTCCGGGTTCATTGCGCGAATCAATATTTCATTGGTTTGGATTAAATTCTGGATTATGAAAATATATTGTCAATAATTTAGCCATGTTTGTCAAGAATATGGAAACGATATGCGCTTTTCGGCTCTTGCGTATATTTCATTATAAGAAAGTGTCTTTATTGACAAAAAGCCTACTACTGATTGTCGATTTTTTTTTTACTTAAAAAAACTTCAAATATTCATCAACACGTTGCCCTGATTCAGGGTATAACGAGGGTGGACAAAAAAGATCCATTATTCCATTAACGAAATCGTAATAATTGAAACATTTTTATACGCATGTGTCAACATCTAATTTGCATACACACTTTGAAAACGAGCTTTTGGTTCTTATTGCCCGCGATGATTGGCTATTCTACTAATTGTGCATTTTTGATGACGGAAAAACATGATTTGACATCACAATGTGCTACTTAAGTAATATAAAAGTGAGTTTATAAGCAAGTAGTGATGTTTTTTGTTGTTGTTATACAACTCAGCCGCAAAGCACCCAAGTGGACGGTATCAGTTTACCTTTGAACATTTTTGTAATACAATACACTGTATACAGTGTTATTCGAAACTTGATAAAAGTGTTTAGTTTTCGTATTGAGCTGTGTTTGCAGATGAGGCACTGATGTAATGGTTCTGTGTGTTAGGCTTACTTGTCCAGCCACTTTCATTGACAATCATCTCCAAAAAAAATGTTTAGTTTTCTTATAGAGCTTGGTTTGTAGATGAGGAACTGATGTAATGGTTCTGTGTGTTAGGCAAACTTGTCCAGTCACTTTCATTGATAATCATCTCCATAAAAAAGTGTTTAGTTTTCTTATTGAGCTTTTATTGCAGATGAGGAACTGATGTAATGGTTCTGTGTGTTAGACTAGCTTGTCCAGTCACTTTCATTGATAATCATCTCCATAAAATAGTGTTTAGTTTTCTTATTGAGCTTTTATTGCAGATGAGGAACTGATGTAATGGTTCTGTGTGTAAGACTAACTTGTCCAGTCACTTTCATTGATAATCATCTAAACAATAAAGTGTTCAGTTTTCTTATTGAGCTTTGTTTGTAGATGAGGCACTGATGTTATAGACTAACTTGTCCAGTCACTTTCATTGATAATCATCTAAAACGTAAAGTGTTTAGTTTTCTTATTGAGCTTTGTTTTGCAGATGAGACCATGACGTAACGGTTCTGTGTGTTAGACTAACTTGTCCAGTCACTTTCATTGAGAATCATCCCAAATATAGACGTACATCATTAAAAACTACAAGTGGTATAGAATGGACCCTTTCACTGATAGCGGTGATTTTGTAACGGTTCACAACTTTGTAATTTAACGTATTTTTCGTGTCTTTACAGTTCGGTAATCTTTTCCGTTGTATCAATTTTTTAACTTTTTTTTTGCTTCCTTTTAATATTTTCAGAAATATGTCCGAAAGTAACTCGTGCGCCAGCCTCCCTCGGACAGGCGTCTCAGATTCCGAGACAGTGGAAGGGTCCATCAAACCAAAGAGGAAGAAGAGGAGAAAGAAGACGGTGAAATCCAACCTCTCACGGCGTCAGGTCGAGATAACGAAGAATCTCTTCTACGTGCTCTGTGCCTTCCTGGTCTGTATCACCCCATACCTCATCCTCTTGGTCTTTAATGACGACGGACCGCTGGCGGCGTTTGCTCCATACGCAGCCGCCTGCCTCATGATCAACAACTGTATTAATTGGATCATCTACGCGACGAAACATCCTCACTTTAAAGTCGTCTTCAAATGTATTCTCACCTGTAAATGGCGAGAAATACCCGAGCCGGTCGGTTGGCTAAGAGATAGGGGTGACGGTAACAAATTATGTCCTTGTTGTTGAATATTCATGACTTTGGAAACAAAACCAAAGAATCAGTATAACGCACAAAATATCTGCTGATAATTGGTTTGTATGTTATACATGAGAAGAAAAAGAAGATTGATTTAGGTTTTCCCCGTACTTTGGCCTAACACTAACACTATAGGAAAGCCTGTGTGAATATACTCATGAGCAATAAAAAAAAAAAAATTGAACGGGAAAGAAAGATACATTGTCATGACAACAAAGGACGCAAAATGGGATTGGTGTTAATGTTTTGTTATATAGTTAAATGAACATTTAAGAGTTGCTTTATAACAGGCCAGTCAACAACTAATTATAATTCATTGTTATCCTGAGCAATTAAAACAAACATTTTCATATAATTTTATTATCCATGAAAGGTTTCATGGTGGTAAACTCTTTTGAAAGAATACACAACACTTCATGCAGAACAAAGATACATTACTGTGAGTTGTGTGTGATGATTTCTTACAGAGTAATACAAAATAATAATAATAATCATGTAAATAAAAAAGAAAAAAATATTAAGATATGAAAACTTATTGAAATTACTTACACAAGATGTTGTCAGAATTATGCACAACTTAATTGTTCAAAGGCTGTTTTAGTTGGTGGAATTTAAGCTCGGTTAACTTACTTGTATGGTATCGGATTTTCTTACAAAAACCACTCGTGCTCATTTCAGCCACTAACGTGAACAATTGTATTTTATTTTAACGATTTCATTTCTAAATATAGATTAACATTTATTCTCTCATGCATTTTATTGAACATTTGGCAACATGGTAAATATAGAATGGTGATCAATGTGTGTGGACCGTTATGTTGCTAGACTCGAGAATAATGTCCCATTCATGCACAGCGATGCCCTTAGCCTCATATTATGTGCAATCATGATATGCATCACATACAGCTAATTAGCCTACATGTCGAACTTTACTCGGGCTAGGTGTAATTTTAAGGTTAATGAAAGAAACTATTTTTCATAATAATGGACAAATGTAGGCTTATTCAGAAGTTCGCCCCTCGAGTGAAAATGTGACATTCTGTTCATTCGTTGTTTTTTTTTTATACTATAGTTATGAATTGGTATTATTAGCTTCGATACTCGATCATGGGTTGGCAATTTGATCACAACGCTAATAGTGACCCATGGCGGATACGTAATTGAGGTCCGTTCTTGGTAAAGGGGGACTCTTTCCCTGATTTAGATGTCTCCGACCTTTTCATCCTTCTATAAAGTCTACCTAAGTCCTAAGACGAGACACGCGACCATCTTCAAGATAAATATAACGTAATCTTGGACATATCAGCTGGTATTGCGGTATAGTAAACTTAGCCTACCGTGAATTTACTCGGAACATACAGTAAGCTACTGAGCTGTTGTGAAGGCCTAGCCTATCCTTCGGGTTAAGATGACTGACGTTTGTTTGCTATTTCCATTGGTTTACAATGATCTCGCATCGATGAAGCCAATAATTTTAAATATTCTTCTAAAGTAAATCTGTATGATAATCACACTTTTGTTATTTTGAATGACGATGTCGCGGAGACATCCGACGAATGCTGCTTCCACCAAACACGTACGTGTCATAGTTGACACTCAGGTCAATTCTAGACTGTTTGTTAACGGTTGATGATGGTATAGGCTAGGCCTATCGTGATTGCTGATGAACTATCTATCCTACCATGCTCAGTGATGTGTCGATGGTTGGTTTTTTTCAACTGTGTTACTCAACCTCTAAAGGCAAAGTACAACTTTGCAAACAAGAAGGAGAAAATTGCCAAAAAATCAAATAATATATAGCCTATATCAAAAAGGAAAAATAAATAAATAAGGAGAAACTAATTTGGTCGTCTAATATTGGGCTGGGAAATTGGAAGCAAATTTGCTTTATGATATAGCTGCAGTTAAATAATAGAACTTTCATCTTTGTCAAGATATTACCAATACTTAACTGCAAGAAGGAAAGACGCACGATGAATAAAAGCCAAGGGCGTAGGAACCGGGGGCCTGGGGGCACCAGCCCCCACAGTGAAAAATGTGGAGGGGCGGAAGTATCATTCCGCCCCCCCCCCCGCTTCGCAAGTCAGAAAACCCCTTTTCATTTCCAAATGAGAAAAAAAATCTCATTTGGAGCACCAAATTGCATTTAAGGCCTGGTGAAAATACAAAATTAAGTTTACAAAATGGAGTGGGTGTTGAAGTGTGCTATATTGCACCAAATTGCATCTGAGGCTACCTGGAAATGCAAAAAATTCCAAAGGGGAGGGGTCACCCCCGCCCCTTAGACCCCTCCCCCAGGCCGGCCATCAGTCTTCAGCCCCCCCCCCCCACTCAAAAGTACCTTCCTACGCCACTGATAAAAGCTATAAAGAGACACCGGGGTTTGTACGGTATTCTAGGCTTTATATAACCCACCGTTTTGTTTTGCGTGAATCATTTCATGTTTGCAGAATTGGTGATACTTCAGTATATCAAACATGCTTTACAACAGAGGTTTATTGTATAGGCCTATAGTAGCGACAGTTAAAACAAAAATCAGATATATTTTTGTCATATACATAGAGTATGCATGTAGTGCAATTGGAGAGAGCTGAACGCATGAAAATGAATTGGAACTGGGAGAGAACAGAATTTACATGTAAGGTAAACCGGCGAGTTTGAGGAAGATCAACGTAATAAGTGAGGGGGTATGATTCTAATACTCGAAGCCGGTTCTACACTCGTATATACCATTCCCCACAGTGATGTTGTATAAACTCCAATAACATAATTTCACAAATTGAAGGACACTCCGAGATTGGAACTGATCTGTACCGGGATACGTTTCCAATTCACCTCCAATTCACCGCCTGTCGATCTGTCTCCCTCCAACGATTCAGAGGTATAGGCTCTATATCCGCATTAATTCGGTTTCTCTTTGGTATCAATGTTTTACTATTGCTTTCTGATTATTTTTTCCATAATAAAGAGTTTGGTGAAGGGAAAAAGACGTCAATATCTCCCGTTTATTTATTTATTGTTTTTATTTATCTTTGAATTGCCTTACGGAATTGAAGTTTTGAAGAGTTACAATTAAATGCCAGGGCACATGGGCCCGGCACAATATTGACACAAATTAGCATAAAAGTAGGCCCCCCTACTCGAGTATACCAAGAAACGACAAAGAAAAGAAATTTGGAAAGAAAGGCAATTAGACGTTAATGATCAAACGAAAGATAAAAATAGAATACAATTAGGAAACTATACAGCGATATTTTCGGTCTCTTAACAAAAATGGCAGAGAGTGTCATGTCACGTGAATGCCGGCCTCCCGAGTTTGATTTATATTCGAATTTCTTTGCATTCTAGTTTAGTTAAATTCTGTTTAGTCTTGTGTTAATCATATAAATATATTGCAATACTGCAGTCTCCTTCAAGCCCAATAACGTATACTAAACAACGACCCCCCGACCCCCACACAAGTGCCAAGGAAAGAACAGACCATGGGAAGAAAAGGAGGGGCATTTAGATGTTCAAAAGCGGAACAAACTTAACGTAAAATAATAACAGACTAGAATGATACTTTGATATCACACAAATAAACAAATAGGCTGGCGACTATTAGTTTGTACTGTGCCCACTAATGCTACATTGGCCAGAGTCACACAGTATAAGCTTTGCCCACCCAGTCCACCCCTCGATTTGGAGGAAAACAGCCTCACTTGCCCTTTTCTATACTTCAAAGAAACCAGTAAAGGAAGTTATAAAGAACCAACTTGCATTAAGGCTGATAGCTATAGAAACCTAATGTCATTTGTCTCATAATGCACCATTTCATGTATAACATGCAGGCATGAGCTTTTTCCGCGAATTCGCGGAATATCCGTGATTTCTTTTCTACCTCGGGGACAAAAACTATTATCCTAACACACTGTAGCATACGCAAACTGGAGCCTATACCGCAATTTTGGCAAAGTTCCGTGATTTTTTTTTACCCCATGCTTATCCCTGAACATGGCTCTCCCCCACCCCCCTCCACCCCAACTCCTAAATGAGAGTCCACGTCAACCATTCCAGTACCACACCCCTTCCTTATTTAAATCCTGTACCCTCTCACACGATGCTTCCAAGCACTCATACTAACAGTATAAAATAGTTCCGAGGTTTAATCTTCTAGAAACAGGGTATCTTCACACTGTTCATATAGTCAGTATACGTGATTCGAAACATGAAGCAAAGGTACAGTGACAAAAAAACTGAACAAAAGAAAGAACAAAACGGATGAAAAGCAAAACAAAAGAAAACAAGAATTACAGCCAACAAATAAAAGACGAAAATTTGGCTCAATTGGATGGGACTGCACCGTGGCCAGGGGTCAACACAGATTTCGGTTTTAGAATCTCACTTTATACCATTTCACAGTCAAGGGTTGTAGGGTATTGCAATATATTTATGATACGGAGAAAAAAGAAAACATATTCTCCAATATTTATTTGTGGCCAACAAATTGCCATGACCAAAAGCAAAGAATATTGTAAAGTAACGAAGCAACAGAAATGGACAGAGACAGTGATGATATAGTTATGATTAGTAATCTATTTGGCCTTTACATCATTTCCAGGTTTACAATGTGGGACTGAACTGATTAAACTGACCTGGTGAATCCTACCTGTGATGAGTGATACCCAGTATGTGGTTCTCTCTTTTAATAATTTGAATTACTCAGGGTGATGCATGTACCCCTATTATCACCCTCCCCCCCCCCAAAAAAATAAAATTCACTCCTCTCCTCCTCCCCCTGTCAAAGTAGCAGTGAGGATGAGAGCGTTGAGACTCTACAGCTGTGAAAAATGTGAGGCTGCTCTCCTGGTGTTGTCTACACATGTTATGTGTCCTTCTTGTTTCATGGTGTTGCCTTGATGTTTCATGGTGTTCTCTGGATGCTTCATGGTGTTGCCTTGATGTTTCATGGTGCTGTCTTCATGTTTCATGGTGTTCTCTGGATGCTTCATGGTGTTGCCTTGATGTTTCATGGTGCTATCTTCATATTTCATGGTGTTGCCTTGATGGTTCATGGTGTTGTCTTTCATGGTTCATGGTGCTGTCTTGATGTTTCATGGTGTTCTCATGATGCTTCATGGTGTTGCCTTGATGTTTCATGGTGCTGTCTTGATGTTTCAACGTGCTGCCTTGATGGTTCATGGTGTTGTCTTTCATGGTTCATGGTGCTGTCTTCATGTTTCATGGTGTTCTCTTGATGCTTCATGGTGTTGCCTTGATGTTTCATGGTGCTGTCTTCATATTTCATGGTGTTGCCTTGATGGTTCATGGTGTTGCCTTGATGTTTCATGGTGCTATCTTCATATTTCATGGTGTTGCCTTGATGGTTCATGGTGTTGTCTTTCATGGTTCATGGTGCTGTCTTCATGTTTCATGGTGTTCTCTTGATGCTTCATGGTGTTGCCTTGATGTTTCATGGTGCTGTCTTCATATTTCATGGTGTTGCCTTGATGGTTCATGGTGTTGCCTTGATGTTTCATGGTGCTATCTTCATATTTCATGGTGCTGCCTTGATGGTTCATGGTGTTGTCTTTCATGGTTCATGGTGCTGTCTTCATGTTTCATGGTGTTGCCTTGATGCTTCATGGTGTTGTCTTTCATGGTTCATGGTGCTGTCTTCATATTTCATGGTGTTGCCTTGATGGTTCATGGTGTTGTCTTTTATGGTTCATGGTGCTGTCTTCATATTTCATGGTGTTGCCTTGATGGTTCATGGTGTTGTCTTTCATGGTTCATGGTGCTGTCTTCACATTTCATGGTGTTGCCTTCATGGTGTTGTCTTTCATGTTTAATGGTGTTTCTTCCTGTTTCATGGTGTTGCCTTCATTTTCAAAGTGTCATAACTACATTTCAAGGTATATGGTGTTGTCCCCTGTTGTAACTATCTTTCATAATTTCATCTTCATGTTTCATGGTGCTGTCCTCATGTTTCATGGTGTTTCATTCATGTTTCATGGTTTTGTGTTCATATCTTCATGGTGTTTCATGATTTTCTTATTCATGTCCCCATGTCGTGTGAGGTGAAGTGTTGTAAGATTCTATCTTTGGATGCTAGGATAGTGCAAGCCTTCATGGTGGCGCCCTTCATGTTCTGCTGTAGCCTTCTCCATGTTTCAAGGTCTATGACGTAGCTTTATTGCTTTGAAATTCGTGTTTCTGCACATTTTCTTTCTGCAGGCTTTCACTGTGTTGTTTCAGTCCACATTCTATAATGCTGACTGCATGTCCAGTTCAAGTTTCCAATACTTCCATACCAAGAATAGCCAAATTCTCTCTCTCCCTAACGTTAAGAGGCAGACTTGCCAGCTTCACAGTATGAGGGATACAACACTCCCGGGACTTCGACATAGCCGTTTCTATCTTCACATCTTCATCCTCTTTGCTTCACTTTTCTTCTGGTTCCTGCGGTGAAGACAGTGGAGTCAAATCTGACACAAAAAAAAAACAGAAATGGAAAAAAGAAATCATGTACAGGAAGATAGTTGTGATGTGCAGTCACTGCTGTCACCTGCTGTTCATGTGACATGCTGTCACTGTTGAACCTGGGACAGTCACACAGTCACGTAAAAGGCGGTCACAGCTGCCACACGACATGCTGTCACAGCTGTGATGCGACAGGCTGTGACGCGACAGGCTGTCACTGCTGTCACTGAAATGCTGCATGCAAAGATCTAAGATAAAGTCGAGGTGACCAAAAGAAAAACCTAACATTTAATTTTAATACTGAATGCAGTTGTCATTCCATCCGTCTAATACCCTACCCCCTTCACTTAATCCTCTCTTTGTCCCTCCACTGTTTATCTTCTACCTCTCCTCTTGCCCTGTTGGTTTCTCTCTTTCTTCTCTCCATCCCTTGTCTTCTAATCCCCTTACATTTGTCTCTTTGTGTTCACCATGCTCATTAACCTGTCTGTATTCTGTGCGTGTTTTTGTCCCTTCTGTTACTGTTAATTGTCATTTAGCCTTTGAAGAAGATCCTGCTAGGATCGAAACGTCAGGCCAACTTACTTTTACACATAACATTAAATGTGTTCAGAATCAATGTTAGTTTCATTATGCCTCTGAAGGAGCTCCTGCTAGGATCAAAACATCGGGCCCCTCTTATAACTTACGCAAGATTCAAACGAGTAAGAGGTCAGCTACTGCTAAACTAAACATAAATCTAAATTAAAGTGCTCATAGGTCTTCCAACAATTTACTCATTTTTAACACTTTCAACACAATTTTACACCTTTAACACCTTTTAACCACATTTTACCTCACTTGTTGACCCTCACCTCTGGCTAGATGTGTCCAATGTTCTAGCCCTGTAGCTTCATACAGATTGAGACAAGTGTGATGTGTATGTAGGATGAAGCTTACTGAATTCAAAAGCCAGAATATGAATATACGAATACCGTATACAAACACGACTCAACTCACCCATTTTGTCTGGACTGGAGATCTCATCAGAACTGTCACTGCTACTGGTCTCCGACGATATGCCCAGATATTTTCGTTTTAGCGCCGCTGTGAGATGAATCGATGAGATAAAGGACCATAGAGAAGGTGTGTATTTTGCACTGTCAGAGGTGATGATGGGGAGGAATTTGGGGAGGGTGGAGAGGTGAGGCAGGTGGGGTCAGGGAGGGGGCAAGGAGGGGATGGGGGGATTGGGACAGCTTGTGCTGCAAGACAAACATTTTTCTGTGAACATATGTATATTTGAAATTGAATGAGTTTGACAATCCAAAACAGTTAAAAACTTCCAGCCTCCACCAGGTTTTTTACATATATCTATGTATATATATATGTATATATATATATATATATATATATATATTATATATATATATAAGCTCCACAAAACCAAACTTTCGCTGTTTTACTTCCAATCACTCACATGATTTAAGTTTTATATCTCACTCGAGATTCTCTAAATGCAGTAGTTGTTTAACAGTTATTTCCCCTGTTATTCTATATATATGAAAATATATGTACATATATATATATATATATATATGTATATGCATATATATATATATATATTTCTAAATTTGGCGCTAGGGCGAAATTGAACAATAGGAGAGTGGAAATTTGACGCTAAGGCGAAAAAGTTATTTCGCCTTAACGTTTTTACTACCATTTCTAGGCATAATTTTTTGTGTCGCAAATAGTCTTATCTTGTTCTCCACTGTCTAAAACTAGGGTTTGGTTAGTTTTAGGGTCAGAGTTTAGGGAGTATATGAGGAATTAATGTTTTATTTTAGTGTGCAAATCAATGGGGAATTCGCCCAATTGTCGAATTTAGTCGACTATATATATATATATATATTTAGATATATAGATATATATAAATACATATATTATATGTAGGCCTATAGATGTATAAATATATATCTAAATACATATATCACATATACATAAGTTTAAATATATAAATATATATATATATATATGTAATACATATGATTCACCTCTTTCTTCACGGTAAGATTTTGCAGTGCTGGCCCCTTTACTGGTTCCTTTCGGTCTCCCTCTGGGCCTACCCCTAGGTCTACCTCTAGTTCTGTGTCGTCCAGATGTCGATGCTTCGTTTAACCGGAGGAGAGCTCCCATGAAACCGCTCCCATGCTGATCATCCTTCCTGTACTTTTCTGGAGCCTTCTTTGCCAACGTTATTGCCTGCAAAGTGAAAACACACAACAAACTACAATTATATATATATATAGATATAATATATATATATATATATATATATATATACAGTGGAATTACAGTGTCCGCGTACAAAGCGGGAGGCCCGGGTTCGAATCCCGGTGGAGGCTGGAAGTTTTTTCACTGTTCTTGATTTTCCAACTCATTACGATTTTCATTTATATATATTCATTTGCCTTTGTCGTTTACCTCCATTTCATTAACATAAAGTCTGTTCAAAGTATCTCTTTCGAGATCTGGCTTTAGGAATCACAAATGATTTTCGAGTTGGTTAGCATCATGTTTGATCTCTAGAGTAAGGCAAATATGTCACCAAAACAGAACTAGTATTTTTCGATACAGGTGACACACGCCTACAGTGGAATTACGACCTTCCTTACCGGTTTAGAACCTCTGGACATACAATCGGCGTCCATGGCCTAGTTGGTTAGGGTGTCCGCGTACAAAGCGGGAGGCCCGGGTTCGAATCCCGGTGGAGGCTGGAAATTTTTTCACTGTGCTTGATTTTCCAATTCATTACGATTTTTATATATATATATATAGATAAATACATATATATAGATAAATAAATATATATATATATCTACATATATATATAGATATATATATATATATATATATATATATAGATATATATAGATATATATCTATATATATCTATATATCTATATATCTATATATATATATATATATATATATATATATATATCTATATCTATATATATATATATATATATATATATATATGTTTATATATATATATATCTATATAATGCTAGATAAATGTATGTGCTGGAAGCAATTGCAAAAATGCCGTCCCCCAATTTAAATACCAGGGGGGCCTACAGACCACAAAGTAAAGAACATTTTCCGTCCACCATATCACAGAAACTAATGATCATATTAAATTTTGTGTTATCATTCAAACAAACTTAACCGAAGAATGTCCTGGAATTTGGCTAAGTACCATCTTAACTTCGTTATCGACTTCTGCCTCTTGCATGTCCTGACGTGCCTTTCTGAACTTTTTGAACTGTTGAGAAGAAGAAGAAGAAAAAAAATTGTTGCAATGACACCAAATTTTGATGATTAAGTAATTTTTTTTTGCTGTCTGTTTGGAATATACATATTTGAAAAAAATGCATATTAAGCTGTTGTTCAGAGCTACACAAAGTTCACACTTGTTCCACACAAGTTTGCTTTAATTTAAATATGCTAATAAAATGAACCACCACTCGATTTTGTATATGCTGCAGCTTAGTTCATCTGCGAAATGACATTATGAACACCAAGGGAGGGCACAGGGGTCAGGCATTCTGTCCAGTTGAATGAATACTTGGTAGGTGAGGTAAAGCATATCAAGTTGTTGTTTAGGGCAACACAAAGTTCACACTTGTCAAAGTTTGCCTTAAATATGCAAATCAAAAATGGTTTCCTATTCATCTTTCATTTTTTTTAATGCCTGAGATGATAAGCTACATACTGCTGCAGCTTCTGTTAATGTATGGCACACATTATGAGTTCAACATGGTTTATAGCCCTCCCTTGGTTTAAACCTGCCAAATAAACAGGCGATTTTATGGGTATCACCCTGGGCTAACCGGATGAACTTGTAAAGCATCTATGGAAACATTAGGCTGCCATCAAAATATTAAGAACTTTTCGTAAAAATATTTAGAAGCAATTTTCAATAACAAATTCCTTAAATCTAATAAGTGAGAAATTCAACATTCTGCAGATAAATATCCTTTACATATATATATAAAATTCCTTTACGTATATAGAATTCCTTTACGTATATAGAATTCCTTTACGTATATATTATTCGTTTACGTAGATAAAATTCCTTTACATGTATAAAATTCAATTACATAAATAAACTTCCTTTACGTGTATAAAATTCAATTACATAGATAAACTTCCTTTACGTGTATAAAATTCCTTTACGTATATAAAGTTCCTTTACGTATATACATTTTACTTAACATGTATAGTTCCTTTACGTATATAAACTTCCTCTATGTATATGAATTTCCTTTACATATATAAAGTACCTCTACATATATAAACTACCTCTACGTATATAAACTACCTCTACGTATATAAACTACCTCTACGTATATAAACTACCTCTACGTATATAAACTACCTCTACATATATAAACTACCTCTACGTATATAAACTACCTCTACGTATATAAACTACCTCTACGTATATAAACTACCTCTACGTATATAAACTACCTCTACGTATATAAACTACCTCTACGTATATAAACTACCTCTACGTATATTAAACTTCCTTTACATATATTAAATTCCCTTTACGTATATAAAATTCCTTTTACGTATAAAAACTACCTCTACGTATAAAAACTACCTCTACATATATAAACTACCTCCACATGTATAAACTACCTCTACATATACTTTACGTATATAAACTTCCCTTTACGTATAAACTAAAAATTTGATTTGAAGAATATCTCAGACCTCTTCCTCTAATAACTTTTCGTCGTCCGTGTGCTTCAGATGGTCTGCGGCCTTGGCCAGTACGATGTCCACCAACTGTGGGTGGGCGTTGGTGTCATTTTTCACGAATTCCCTTAACAGTTCCGTCAATCCATTTGCAGATAAAACCTTCAGTTGTTGACCCTGCAGGAGAAGCAAACATTACAAGCTTTTTTGATGAGAGCTATTTCGGCATAGACGCAGAATGACCTGCTGGAAAACAATAAATCCTTTATACAATCACTCTTTTAACGAAGGATTTATGATCGATGTTTGGATTTTCAAGCATTTTCAAGCAATCTAGGCTAGCTTACTCGCATTATCCCATCCACCTATTTACCCAATCTGTCCTTTCTTGCGGGCTTAAATCCTTTCATGAACGATATTCAGTCGTATTAAACTTCCCAGGTCAAGTATCCTACCTTTTTGGCTTCGGCCAGTACATCTTCAAGAGCGTTTTCGATGTAATCCTTCTTCTCGGTCAGTGTTTCGGGATCCCTGCTTGAGTGACCTGTCGATTGAAACCGACTATTGGATTTAAAGAAGTAGCCAGTAGCTGGCGGGTACAGAGAATTATCTGAAGAGGTGGCGGCCCTTGATATTATTATATATTTTAATACAGAAAGTCCTACCCAAAAAAATAGCAGTAGGAACGTAAGGAAATACCTGTGAATCAAGGGAACTTATTTTTTCAATTATGTTACTTCTTTTTGAGAAAAGAAATGTTTGCCATTTAAGTTTACTGTCAAAAATTAAAGCCCAGGGGTTCGAGGCCGTCAGGACCCCAGTCCCCCCCCCCACCCCCGCTCTGGATTCAACATTGATAGCTTACAGTAAAGGTTCATTTTGACTGCACGTTTCTGACCAGATCTCACCAAGTAATAAACTAAATGAAATGTCTCTTGCAAATTTACTCTCCAGGATGGTAAAACGTTTACAGTCTCAATTCAATGAGGTATGAAACGGCTATATTATTTCACGGAAAATTTCCTTTTACAAGTTTTGAATAGTATGTTTATAGATGCAAGGTAGTCTCTACTAGCCAAGGTTTATCTGTTATATCAAACTAGATCATAAATAGCATAGTGTGAATAAGTTGTAAAATGAACTACTCACAGAATCTGAATATTTACGTGGTTTGGTCTGAGTGACACAAAGTTACAAACTAACTTAAAAAGCAGCCATAAGGACTTGTAAGAAATCAGTCATAACGATGACTCATTTCAAGGTCAAAAGTTGAAGGTTTATAGTCTTGTGCAAGGCCAAGGCCTCCTCACATGATTTTACAACAATAACCCCTGGTCATTGGTAACTTGTCACATCCACACACCAAAGTGTGCACAATTCAAACAATCTCTCCTGGGGCACCACAGTGAACTACATCAACGTGTCCCCCGGGGACTTCCCATATGGTGCAGCATCCACAAATTGGCACTGCAACTTCATACAAGTTACCTTGCAAGTCCCCATTTATACACCTGGGTGAAGAGAGGCAATGGAGATAAAGTGCCTCACCCAAGGAGTCAAGGACACAACGTAACGATCTGGCCAGGCTACTCGAACCTTCATTGCTTAGATTGCCAGTCCACTGCCCAAACCATGACACTCTCACAACACTCTCACAGATAACATAGTATTTTGGATAGTTTCATTTACATTGACAATCAATTGTGACTAGTATAAATAATAATCTCTTTGTTGCAAATTGCTGCACGGCAACGGTAACTGACACAACATAGCAAGGGAACGCCCATTCGGGCCCACACCTCGACACTTTGTCTCCGTTTGCACGGTGATAAAGCAGATAATTGAAACTCAAATCCAAAACTGACAAGCGATAATAAATTACTGCCAATCGCTCACCGCCTTTCTTCCTCTCGTCCTTGTCCTTGAAATCGATCAAGTTCTGCTCGTCGTGGCCGTGCACTCGTACGTTAGCCACTTTGTGTACAAACTGCTGTGCGAACCTCCTCTTGTTGAATGTAGGGTAGCCTCCTGATACATCCACCTATATGGATAAAAGTTCAACCCATCAAAGTCAGAACGTTATATTACTAAATAGTCCTTGCCCACCTAGCAGGGTAGGGTAGCCTCCTGATACATCCACCAATATGGATAAAAGTTAAACCCACTGAAGTCAGAACCTTATATTACTAAATAGTCCTTGCCCACCTAGCAGGGTAGGGTAGCCTCCTGAAACATCCACCTATATGGATAAAGTTAAACCCATTAAAGTCAGAACGTTATATTACTAAATAGTCCTTGCCCACCTAGCAGGGTAGGGTAGCCTCCTGATACATCCACCAATATGGATAAAAGTTCAACCCACTGAAGTCAGAACCTTATATTACTAAATAGTCCTTGCCCACCTAGCAGGGTAGGGTAGCCTCCTGATACATCCACCTATATAGATAAAAGTCGAAACCCACTGAAGCCAGAACCTAATATTACTAAATAGTCCTTTGCCCACCTAGCAGGGGTGGGGGGGGGAAGGGTAGGAGGAGGGGCATGGTGGTGACAGGGAATAATTTTTCCGGTATTGTGTCAAAAAATTCTATGAAAAATGGGCAAATTGCTATACAAGTACAAATATGTGTAGCAGTTTATGTACACAGGAATGATATTACTTTAGAGTTCACAGCCCTCAAAACTATACTATGGAAAAGTTGAACACTTTAAAAGTATTCCATGGGTGAGGTGCCTAAAGTTGCCTGTGACATGAAAATCAAATTATGCCATGTTTGATCAACATTTGGTAACTCAATCATGCAGTGAGGTGATGAAGTATGGGCGAGGGGAGCGGGGGGGGGGTAAGGGGAAAGGGAGGGTAAGGATGTGACAAGGATGTTCTACCCAATAGTTAATCCACATAAGTAACCCCTGGATGCAGGTGTGCCAAGTGAAGTGTGACCATATTTGAACAACAATAAACTAAATGCGAAGAGTAAGGAAAAATGTATTACCAATAAAATAAACAATAATTGTAGAAAACAAGAAGCATACTTACTCTTAATTTGATGAGTGGTAGCAACGGCCGTTTCGGGAAGCTAGCATTGTCCCTGGTGACAGCCTCCACCATCTTGTTAATCTGTTAGAAACAGCATTTCATAAATCACTTTCAAGTTTAGGTGGAAATGTAATTATTTTTTTGCTCTGCAAGGTAGAATACAAATTACAACCTAGAGAGAAGTGGAGGGTCTGGAAACAGAAGGAAGAATGGGGGAGGGGGGGGGTGGGGCCTTAGAGTCATGTGTCGATAGATGATGTAATCATTTAACACAAAAAGAGAGACATGGTTTACCTGTTCGGCGCAGAATTCTTCTACTTTAGACTCGATGTCAACATCTCCCGGGTCCAGTCTGTGTTCCGCAAACTTGAGGGCGAGATTTTTGATGTACATCGGTCGTACGGTGGTCAGCGGTATCTTTGTACATTTCATGTATCTGCCTTTGATCTCCAGAACTGCCATATGCCTGAAAGATATATATACCAGAATGATAAACATTATATGACCTTTAAAAAGAAATTATTTGAGGGATCTTTCTCCGGTGTCAAAACTAAATCTTTAATGATTCTTAGTGTATTGTAAATCAAAGAGAGAGAGAAAAAAAACACTGTTAATGCAAAAAACAAACGTTAACAAACTGCTTAGCCACTGCAAAAAGCCTGTGTTCTGGGTAAATCTGAAAAAAAAGTTACAGGGCCTAATTATTCAATCGCAGCAGGACCTTCTTCAGAGGCTAACTCAAACAAAAATTAAACAAACTAAGACCACTGAACACTGATGTGCGGCCCTGATGACATCATCCATTCTACTGTTGCCAGATGCATAAATTTACAAAATATCACTAAAAATTAATAAACTTCATATCTTCGCAATGCAAAATGCTATGAGAATGTGGTTTTCACAGTTAGATTCAGAAAATTGTTCAGCATTTGTTTATTTAATTTTTTAGTCACCAGAAAAATGCAGTTGGAAAAACTTCCTTTTACTGTCCATAACATTTACATATGTACTACATATCTACATGTAAAGCGATACAGACACCAGCATGTACTAGAATGAAACACCACAGATGGGCTAAAAGAGGAATCAGAGTATATTATCTAAACCCTATCAATCTGGAACCTTATTTAGCAAACACCATGACATAGGTATACTTTGGGGAGTTTTATATGTTCCATACAGGGCCTAATTGTGATAGAATTAATTCAAGATTTTAACTGATGAAAAATCTACATATATATACAGTAGAACATTCAGGTATTATTATCTCCCATATAATACAATATGTCCGTTTTTCTTGTAAACACAGGGGAAAGGACATCCTCATGTGTTGTGGCAGTTAGGTTGGGTGAAAAATTTCACTATGGCCTGCTAGATCAACGTTGTGCATATGACAGGTGTATGCTATTAGGAAAATCAAACAACCAAAGTCTCCTATACATTATAATAAATAGATATTTCCTCCGCACCATATAAAGTTTAATGTTGAGAGTTTGTTCAATGCCAAGGCCCTCTCACACGACTTTACAACACTTAACCCCTGGTCATTGGTAACTTGTCACACCTACACACCAAACTGTGCACAATTCAAACAATCCCTCCTGGGGCACTACAGTGCACCACACCCACGTATCCCCCGGGGGACTTCCCATAGGGTGCAGCCACAGACCGGGGCATGCAACTATATTCATAAGTTACCCCGCAAGTCCCTATTTCTACACCTGGGTGAAGAGAGGCAATGGAGATTAAGTGCCTTGTCCAAGGACACAACGTAATGATCTGGCCAGGACTCGAACCTGCAAACCTTAGATCACAAGTCCACTGCCTTAACCACTTGACCACAATGCCCCCTATATCATCATGTTCTTAACCCTTTTACCATTTTATCTAAGGGTGCGGGTGGGTGACGGGAAAGTGGGGGGGAGGCAGAGAATACGAGCTGTGGGAGTGCATCTAGAGGGTTTTTTTTATAATGATTTTGGTTGCATTTACTGAATGCCAAACACAAGTATTATCATTTTAAAATAAAATAATTAAGCAAATAAAAATAATAAAAAAATATATGTATTTAAATAAAACAATGAATAAAATAAAATTAAAATAGAATCATGCGTTTCTTAGGTTTTATGACTGTACTTTTGCTTAGTCTCCCCTTTGACGATGGACGTTGCGATGGTGCTTCCGGGCTGAATAATTCGGAACCTTTTCTTGTACCAAACAGGGTCAAGTTGACAATCGTGTTCATGTCCCCAGATGACCAGATCCAACTTCACCTTCAACTTCTCATCCAGAAAACTTTCGGGAATGTATTCCTTGTCTCCGCGATACGCTCTGTGGATACAATTTTTGAAAGTTGTGGTGATTATTTCGGTCAAATTTAACCAAATGAGGGATAGCAACCATATATAATAATAATAATAATCACAATCATCATTATCACCACCATCATCACCACCACCACTACCACCATCATCATAATAATAATAATGATAATCAGCAGTTATTTTTATGACGCTTATGTGACCACAAATGTGGGAGAAACCCGCAAGGGCTATTGGATTACAACTTGCACGTCAGGTGGCTTCCAATTTTACTCAAATTTGGAATCAGAAAGTCAATTCAGATGGGAAAACCGTAGATTGCTCTTGGATAGAAAACCCACCTTACTATGACCCGGCCGGGTTTGAACCCACAACATCCTGATTGCTAAGCTTCATTGCTTCAAATGCCACAGCCTTTGTATGCAACTTAACGAATGACATAACCTATACACAAGCATGTTGCTGCCATAATATTTAAAAAAAAATAGCTTGGATTTTTATATTTATCACAGATAATTAGAGATATATACAAACCAACACTATATCAACGTGTAAACTCGTCTTATTTTATTGGCTGAGAGAAAACGTCAGTTGAAATAATGTAAAGCATCCACAGTTTTAAACATAGTACACCCATGATTTGACATCTCAGATTTTATTTTTGCATCCATAAATATGAAAAGACCTCTAACATATTCTTTGAAATGACACATAAATATATTAATTAGATAACTGATCATATATTTTGCACAAACAACACAAAAAAATTGATAAAATTATAAATGAGAGAAGAGGCAAAATCTCTGCTTTTCGAAGCTTATTGGATGACAATGTTGTTTTTAGTTAACAGATGTAACAAATTTAATGTTTTTTTTATTAATGTAAGGAAGAAAGTCAAGACACAATTCAAATTCAAAACATATACTGGTTTGATTTACAGATTGATAGAAAAATCATGTTTGAGAATTTGACTTCTAAGTCAGCGTTTGAAAACAAGATCACATGATAAGAACCCAATTGCTCCAAAAGGTTTAAACTTTGCAACAAACATGGTTTGACATCTCGGATTCGTTTCGCTTCCATAAATATGAGAAAAACTAGCAACTGTTCTTTTGGAGTAACAAAATTAGTTTTAGTTGCCCGTGAATAAAAGGATCCTTCGGTCGCACCAGAAGCATTGGATCAAAACACAAATATAGTTTATAAAGACAGATATGCTTTACTCGATCAATCCCTTCCATTCATTTAAATTATAATACAATGAGGCTACGGAATATATATAATTCTTTGCCTACAACACATGAAGCAAGTATTAAAAGAAAATCAAAATTCATTTTTCTCAAGACAATCTGTTTGGACACATTTCAAGGCCCTTCTTTTTCTTTACCTGTTTTGATGGATCACAAACATAGAGAACCATGACTGGACATCTACAGGTGGTTCACTCATCGATACTTTGCCTTTTTCAAACATACCGTGGAGAGCTTTGTCTGTGATAGAACCTGAGCGATACAATAAATAATATAGTAAATATATAATAAATATATTATAAACATATATAGTAAATATATCATAATAATATAGCAAATATATAATAAATATATTATAAACATATATAGTAAATAAATAATGAATAATATAGTAAATATATAAAAAATATATAATAAATAATATAGTAAATATATAATAAACATATCATATGTATATTATAAATAAGTATAGTAAATATATAATAAATAATATAGTAAATATATATATAGTTAATATATCATAAATAATATAGTAAATATATAATAAATATATTATAAACATATATAGTAAATAAATAATGAATAATATAGTAAATATATAAAAAATATATAATAAATAATATAGTAAATATATAATAAACATATCATATGTATATTATAAATAAGTATAGTAAATATATAATAAATAATATAGTAAATATATAATAAATATATATACTCTGATTCTAATGCTAAAACCATTATAAACTGTCCAGCCATACCATGCTTCAAAGCACTCGTACTGTCAGTATGAGCAGTTCCTAATCTTTATCTGATTCTAATGTTAATACCACTCCATACTGTCCTATCATATCATGCTTCAAAGCACTCGTACTGACAGTATGAACAGTTCCTAAGCTTTTATCTGATTCTAATGCTAATACCACTCCATACTGTCCTATCATATCATGCTTCAAAGCACTCATACTGACAGTATAAAGAGTTAATATCCTTTATCTGAAATGGGATATTCATACTGTCAGTACGAGTGCCTTGAACCATGACATCACAATTCCTCACAATTCTGCATTCACGTATTCAAGCTGCATGTTGTTTATAGCGAGTATTCAATAATATTTCACAAATACTTCCACCATGGCATCATAGTATCAATCAATTGCTTAAACTGATACGATTAGTCAAAACATTTCAGAAAAGCTATTAAATGAAGAACCACCAGTTTTACCTAAGCCATACAATGCCACTTTCGTCTGTCCCTTTCGAATCAACACAGGACACATTTCGACGCTTTCATGAGACAGGGCCTTCCCGAAATGGTTGATCAGCCCAGCTTCACTCAGAACGTCTAGAGCGCATAGGTTTCCCAGCTAGGAAAAAGGTTGAAAATGGAATGACCCAAACATGACTTAATTAAAAAGCAATGGGTTTAGAAGGTACACTAGTACTAACCTCCTATCATATTGCTATGTGAGTAATAACAAAACCACCATGTATTAATAGCAACTAAATTTGTCAGTCAGTGCAGGTTGCTACTTAACGTCAATTTGGCCCCACATTTTATCCTTTTCAATTAAAAATTATTCAACTGCCAAGCTAGCAAACATGTTTAACATACAGACAGTAATGATAGATTAGCTCTTCCTAGCAACGAGAACTAGATGAGCACAATGTTGCCGTCAAAATTTAAACATTTCAAGAAAAAATTTATCGAATCGGAAAGGAATGAGTGGATACGAAGTAACGTTGTCATACCAGAGAGTGCAAGAGGTTCCCACTGACTGTACCAATAATGTTTCATACACTGAGTGCAAACTGTAAAAACGACTCACCCCAGATGGGTTGTCATGGTTACCATGTACAGAGAAGACAGGAGTTTGGTACGTCAGTGTGTTATTTGTAACAGGAAAGCTGTTTGTGAAAACGGAATGCAAAACAGAACAGAATGTAGGAGCCCAAACTGGAGAGAGTGAGGGAATATCAACAAGCATGGTGGGAAATATATGTTTCCTAAACCTTTCATTAAATTTGTCATACTTCTTTTCAGCGCCATCTTAAAAAATAAGTCTGTACAGTCACAGAGAAAGGTATTGTCCTTCTCTTTGCCAAAACACCCGAGATGTGCACTGATGAATACAGGATTTCTTGGACGAGTCTGCTTCAGGAGACAAGTATCGTCAGGTACAAGAATCACTAATAAAAATACCTGTAAAAAACTTTGATGAAGCATACGTAATGCCCACGGCCCACACACTAAGTGTGCTAATTTTACACCATGCACCTTGTTATAAACAGATAAGTAATAACACAAAAAAACAAAACATGATGAAGGACCCCCCCCTCTCCAGGGCGCCCTCCATGGATTGGTCACTGAATTGCATGATAATTCCGAAGAAAAGTCAGGCCATACGTTAAGATTTCGCCAGCATGTTTCATAGCAGTACTTACTTACATATCACATTTATTAAATCTCTTAACCAGTTCTGACAACATGTTACATATCACATAATTTATCAAATCTCTGACATTAACAAACAATTATTACCTTGAAGTTTCATCTGGATGAGGGATAATCTCAATAGGTGAGGGCTCATCCCTTTGACAATACTGCTTCAGCAATCTCATGCAATGGTATCTGAAATAGCGGGCTGGTTTGTTGTGATGAAATAGATCTCCTCCAAGCAGAATCATGTCCACCTTTAAAAATAATAAAATAAAATAAAATAAAATAAAATAAAATAAAATAAAATAAAATAAAATAAAATAAAATAAAATAAAATAAAATAAAATAAAATAAAATAAAATAAAATAAAATAAAATAAAATAAAATAAAATAAAATAAAATAAAATAAAATAAAATAAAATAAAATAAAATAAAATAAAATAAAATAAAATAAAATAAAATAAAATAAAATAAAATAAAATAAAATAAAACAAAAAATAAAAAATAAAATAGAATAAAATAAAATAAAATAGAATAGAATAGAAAATAAAAAATAAAATAAAATAAAATAGAAAATAAAATAAAATAAAGAAGAAGAAGAAGGTTATATTTTTATGTTTTTCATTTATTAAATTAATTTTTTCTCTGAGCAAATTTTTAATTTTCCATATTTGGAAGCTCCCTGTGTTGAAAGTTTGAAGAATTCTTACATATTCAGTGCGACCAAAAAATTGTTGAGGTTTCGTTAATATCAGTTAATATAATTCCAAATCTCAATTTATGACTCTTAAAATCCTCTTGAATTCCCCAAACAAAAGTTTTTTTTTTGAAGGGGGGGGGGGCAGTGGAACAAGTTATGACTAGCATTGAAGCATGTTAAATAGCTTAGCACTTCTTCAATTTAACCGATAGATCTATCTGGTTTAAATAGGTTATAACCAAACAGTTGCTACTGATGTTATTAGTTATTATGTTAAAGTTATTATATAACATATGAATAAACATGACTTTAGTTATTTAGTGAATGCAAGGAAAAGTTAGAAGGAATACATATTATGTAACATGATAATGAACTGAGCAGTGTTTGTGCAGGAAAGGTGTGGGGGGGGGAGGGGAAAAGTGAAATCTGCGATGCATTATATGGAAGAATACTGGATTTCAGGCTACCTTTTGTTCTCGAGCTTGTTGAAGTAATTCCTCAAAGGTATTGAGAGAATCGTTTCTCCTCTCTGGGTCTTTCTCCATGTACCCGATGTGACAATCAGATGCTGAGACGACGAAGATGACAGACGAGATGGGAAAGAGGTAGGTAGGTAATGAAGGGAAACATGATGTGAGAGGAAGTGAGACAGGCAGAGTGCATACAACAGGTGACAAGAACAGAAGGAGTATATATGTAAATGTTAGAGGACCTGATGCAGGTGTATAATGTAAGTGGTGGGTTGGGATAGGGACAAGAGGTGGGAGGGGGGGGTAGGAAGGGAAATATGATGTGAGTGGAAGTGAGACAGGCAGAGTGCATACAACAGATGACAAGAGCAGAAGTATATGTAAAAGTTACAGGACCTGATGTAGGAGGTATAATGTCAGTGGTGGGTTTGGGATGAGGAGGACTGGGGGGGATGGTGGGGAGGGGTTTGGGAGAGGCAGATTAAGTTAACTACAATAGATGGTTAGAAACTAATAAGTTCAATAAAGCTATGATAGTTATTAGTAAGTACTATGTACACCCCCTAGTAACAATGTGGATTAGTCCAAAGTTAAAACAGTAATTAAGTTATGATAGTAAGTACTATATACACCCCCTTGTAACAATTTGGACTAGTCCAAAATTAAAGAAAGTATTGAACTTTGGGGAGCATGCACTCTACAATGATAGAAAGTAACAGGAGGTCTCAACCTCTTGACCACAAGTGTGTCTGATGTATTCAAAATTAATCTTCCAGATTAAACTTTAACAAGCTGGGAGGAGGGAGGGGAAGCCCCTTATGAATGGAACCTGGGGAATAGAATGCTTAGGAGTTAAGACATTCTGCGGGGGACAGCACAGTCACTGTATGGGTTCTTGATTAGGTGGGTTTATCCGGGGGAAGGGTGGTGCCAGGCTTGGGGCAGCCTCCCTGGCAGAAGTCAAGGACATGTTGTCACCGGTTCCATTGCTTTATTTCTATTACAACCATATTTTACATGTCAGAGGGAAATTAAGCATGAGGTGCGTCGGAGAGAGTTTGATACTACAATACTACGAAGACTGCATGCAGAAATATCTCAAATACAGGTCATGCCATTGATACCCTTGACAGCTGTGATCATATTGGGTCATTTAAATGTCATCAGTATATTAATATCTAAAAAAAAATTCAGCTAGAAAATTCAGCTGACATTTATCAAAAGTATACCTTTTCTTGCTTCTCCGATCAACTCTAGGAAATATTCTATCAATGCAAGACAAATGACTAGAAGGCCAGCTAATGCTTTATGACTGCACAGTATAGTGAACAGAATTTTGAATGTGAAGTGACCATTTGGGGAATTTATAGCATCTTTTAATGATAATATTGATGATCATTAATGGGCAGTTTTATCCTTCCCAATAGCAAAGAAACATTTTTAAAAGAGAAAGAAGAAAAAAAATGTAATATCACAGACATTAATCTGAAGGTGGTTTTTTTTTTAAAATGACTCACCGATCAAGATTTTTAAAATATCGTCGTCAGCATCTTCACACCTTATCAAGAAAAAAATGAAAATTGAAAAATGAAAGACAAAAAAAAGATACTGTTTATAGAAACAGAAACAAACATCTATTGTATTCAGGGTAAATTTGTTTTAATTTTGTTGGTGTTCTGATTTTAGCTTTTGGTTGATCAATGAAATGTACCCCTGAAAAGTCACAAAATGATAAAGAATAGTCAAGGTGTACAATGAAACATGTAGGTCTGGTGATTAGAAGTGAACACCAGATTTAAGCCAGTAAAACTCCCCTTTTTGGGTGGATAATTAGGCCTTAGAGCAGGGGTTCCTTAACTGGGGTGCATGAACCCCCAGGGGGTGCATGAGTCCATCCCAGGGGGTTTGTAAGACGTCTCTGAAAGTCAAAACTCAAGTACTTTTTGTTGAACTAAAATCTGATATATCATATAATTTAGTAATGTACAAAAGTCATACCTATCGACAAACTCTTTTTGCATTCCATAAGCATATGTTGCCATACTAGTACCGTACTGTGCATGTGATAATAACTTAATTATGAAACAGACACAGGCAGCAATATTTGTTCATCTCTTGTTTTTTTTCATTACAATATTACACTATGAACTTGATCATTTACAAAGCACTATTATGTGTATTATAGTATAATAATGACTCAGATGATGTCTCGAAAAGTTGGGGGTTCGTGAAAAACTCTGAAATCCACAGGGGGTTTGTGGGGTTAAAGTTAGGGAAACCTTGCCTTGGAGTAACACTA
This sequence comes from Apostichopus japonicus, assembly GCF_037975245.1. Taxonomy (NCBI): domain Eukaryota; kingdom Metazoa; phylum Echinodermata; class Holothuroidea; order Aspidochirotida; family Stichopodidae; genus Apostichopus; species Apostichopus japonicus. The sequence continues at coordinate 25,596,170 of NC_092572.1, forward strand.
GTTTTGTTTCATTTCAGTATCTGTATAGTGATGGAAGGTGATACCAATATTACTATTTTAACCTATTTGGGAATATGCGAATGTACATAAATTAGGTACAAGCAAATCTAGGCATCATGGAGACCACTCACAACGCTGATCTAGGTTGTCCAAATAGAAATTTGGTCATCTTGTACCATATTTTGCAAACTTCCAGACAGAAAATATTTTCCTTTAAATACTGTATTGTAACTGTTTATTAATTTATCAGGTAGTAAAGTTGTTCCAATGTACAAAAGAGGTCGTCTTTGACAGCCAGTAATTCAAAATGTATCTCCTTGAAAAAAATTATGATTATTTTTTTTCTGGAAGAGATATAGTAACACCCTGTTTGTACCAAAAAAAATATTCAGCAGCGTATTGTGCCTTATTTTTAAATGAAAAATCCTTAAAACATACAGTATTTGTCTGTTTTGCTATTCCACGTTTTTGAGCTTAGATATTGTACTTCAAGGTGTTCAATTCAATACTATGTAGATTTCAATGTCATATAAACAAAGGATTTTGAATTATTTTACTGAAGTAAAAGACTATACCATAAAATGAATGCATGCATCAATGTATAGCTTACATACATACATAATATTTAAAGTTCATCACAATTTGCCCTGAAAATAAATAAATAAAATACTTGTCATTTCCATCTCGTTGTCGCTGATTGAAATGGCTGGACGTTTTCTCTGCCATTTTGGAAAGATTTCCTTAGTTGTAGCAACCAAACTCTGATGAACTTCAAGAAACCAAGTCTATGATATGTATGTAGATACTGCTGCATCTAGGAATTCACTGAAAAGCATAAATGAACTGATATTATTGTTAATATATTGAATTATTATCAGTTGTACATTGTAGTGGACTGATTTTCATTGCACTTCATGCAAGTGCATTTAACCAATATAAGCTTATTCTCCTTTTCAGGGCAATTTACGTAGTGAATTCAGTATCTAGACCTAGGCCTACTGAGTGATACTTGTATTTTGTCATCATGTCATCATGAAGTCATCATGCAATACGAAACTTGCAACAGTGTCATCACACTTACTTAGCTTATCGTGCATAATCAGTTAACCTAGCCGAATGTACGTGATAGGATACAAAATATATGCGTTACTGACGGTCCTGCCACAGCTGAGCTTAGGCCTAGGCTAAGTGTTTTACCGATACAACGATAAAAATTTCTTAACTCATCAGTCATCAGGATGCCCTTAGGTCTTACTGTTACATACAATCTGTTTATGTCGTGAAACTGGTTAAAATCCGGCTGTAAGACTGAGGACTTACAGATGACCAACTCTAACAGTTAGTACTTTTTCCCCAGAAAAGTCACCCAGGAAAGCCTGGCACGAAACCAAATCACTTGATCCAACGTCTCACCTCAGCCCCAGTCAGTTCGTATGCACTTGAAACATATTATATGTTGCTGCCAAGGGACCAAACGTTTGTTTTGCTAGGTGTACAGTCTCGCACATGTGCGCACGATCTATTTCCGTGTACTGACAGAAATTTGTATGTGGTTGAGTTTCGCTCGCTAAAGTTACGTAATATATGATCTACATAGGCCTACCAGAATTTACCATATGTCGTTTTACTCACTTGTATCGAAATTTTGCTTCGTCATCGGCATTTAAAATTCTGTGCAGTTATCGAAATATCATATTTAGAGGGTATGCCCGATCATATAATGAAATTTGAAGGTATTTTAAACTTATCAACAGAAAACAGTTGCTCACATACAGTAAGCGACTGAAATGAAGTTACACATATGTGAAGGGAAATCCCAAGAACATCAGGCCGCCTGCACCTGGATTTCAGTGTTTGTGTACTGACACTGCAGTCAACTGTCACTCCATAAAACGGGACATCTCCACTGTCAAAGTAAAGGCAAGGATGAAAATTTATAAAACAGGAATGCATGTTTCGTTAAAGACGTAACTTAGGCCTATCTAGGCTACTGTAATTTTTGAGGTTATCCATAAAATATAGCAACAATTTACTCGTAGTCGTACTTCGTAGGTCTAACTTTTACTACGCTAGGCCCTATGCCTAGCTTTACTAGTACTACCTTCAGCGTAACATAAGTTTAAGGTCCCAAAAGTCGACAATATCTAAGCTTAGGTTAGACCTAAGTAAAGCTTACTAAATTTTCTTGATGCCTACGGTAGCTACTCAAACTGTAGGATACTATAGGATTGTCGAAAAAAGTTAGGCTCAGCCTATGCTAGACTTAATGAATTGTTGGTCAGGTTAACTTACAATTTACAGTAGTGCTACCAATTCCACAGGGTCCTTGTTTATGCAAAGTAGTGATCATTTCAGAAAGGCAATGCTTTGACAATTCAGATTCATAATCTTAGGCTTATTGTACTTCAAATTCAACCTGCAATTTGATCACTTTTTCCAAGAAAGGAATGAGAAAAATTGGGGTAGCCTACAACTGTCAGAATAAATAATGAGTTATGACAAAAGTTGTCTGGCCATTTGAAAGGAATTGGTCCTAGGCCTAAATCTAAAACTTTCGTACCAATGGCCATATTACCTATGATATCTGTCAAATGGAGTAAGACTGTTTTGAAATGTTGAGATCATGACAGGCATCTCTATCACATAGGGCAGTGATGTAACAATTGATCAAGTCATTGAGATATATCTCCTTCCTCTTGGTATTGGACATTGGGTTGGGTTTGCAGTGAAGGGTGGATGAATGGTCCGTTTGAGTCTGTACTTGAGAAGGGATTGATGGATGTCGTGTATGTGTTGAAATAATGGGTTGATTGAAACAGCTGAATTCTGCCATCCATACATTTCTGTTTACATCATGAATGGTTGTTTCTAACAATCTTTAATTTCTTCTTTTTTCTTTATCAGATAGGTCTAGTCTTCTATAAACCTTAATAGAAAGTCAAAGCTATGCCAAAAGGAGGTACTAATGACACGAGGTAAGATAATTTGGCTTAACTTCACTCATTGCAATTTATACCATAGTAACATAGGGAAATTTGGTATTCGTAATAGAGCAATACAAATTTGGAATGATCTATCAAAAAAGTTGAAGTCTATAACTTCAAAACCCACATTCACCAGACATTTGAAAAAGGAATTTATTAACTCGTACTAGTATTATATAATCTATTCACGTATCCATCTCAGCATCATTAGGATATCATTACTGTATATTTAATCCTTACGTATATACTGTATTATTTATATTTATACATTTTTCTTTCCTTTTCTCTCAGGGAGTCTCCTACCTTGTTAAGTCTTTTTAAGACTTTATAGGAGACTTCCTTTCCCATTGTACACAGTTGGCGATAAAACAAATAAATGAATTAAAACTTCCTTCGTCTATGGTTCAACAATGATTGCCCCCAAAGACACGCTTCGCTGCACATGCAGTGGGTTTGATGGTCTAAAAAGTTGCGTATATGCTGTGGATGTGCTGGGAAGTGAAGTCAATACGTAAAGAACAGCCAGTCGCATCGTATTACATTTTGCTACCATTTGCACCACTTGGGTTATGTAGCTTAACTTCATACTTGGACTTAATATAAACTAGGTAAATAACGGAAGCTTTCATATATATCTAAATCTCCTACAAACTGTTTTTGATCTTGACAGAGATGACCCAGAAGATGAAGAGAACACTTTTAAGATTCTCGTGGGTGAGTAGTTTTGTGAAGTGACTACACTTTCGGAATGAACTAGATCATGTTTTCACTTTTCGGTAGAGCCTGAAGAATGAGGCAGGTAGTTCCCTGGCAAAGGTGTGCTGCCTTTTAAGTTAGAAAAGGAAAGGACAAATTTGTAGAAAGGAGACATGTCCCCTTTAATTGTTTAAATTAATGCATAATATTCGTCCATTTATGTGTTGATTATAACTCTGCAGAATTTTAGTTTGAAATGTCACAAGTTTATGTGGTACTTCTTTCTGCAGAAAATTTGTATGTGAAAATATGCATAAATGAAAATTAAAATGAAAAATGTTAAGCAAATGACCTATAATAAGGAATACTAAATGCTAGCTGTATGAAACTGTATCGTTTACAGGTCATACCTTTTCCCAAATTTAAGATACTTTTTGTTTCTAAGATAATATTCTTCCAAAATGCAGTAATATTAAAGATGTGATGTTGCCTTTTGAAATACAAAAGGAGTGTTTTCTGTACTCTCTTGTTTCACCCTTGTTTAAATATATGTTATCATCACCATAGCAACGGACTGCCATCTTGGATACATGGAGAAAGATTCAGTCCGGACTGACGATTCTCTAAACACTTTTGAAGAAATTCTACAGCATGCGCAGAAAGAGAAGGTAAAATGTCACCAAACTCATCAAGTAGGATTTCAGTTACAAAACCTTCAGTACCACATTGGGTTTTCCTTTTTTCCAGGGCCATCTGATCCTAGATAGGGAGGGGGGGGGGAGGAGGTGGGTAGGGTGGGCAACATGTCCCTTACAATAATTTACACCTAGTGCTAATGTTCAAAATCACTGAACATTGTTTGACTCCAAACGTAAAATGATTGGAAGAGTCGTCGTGCTAAATATTCTGTATTTATGTTTTGGTATACCTTGTTTGTATCCTGCAGAGTTCAAAGGTCCGGCTAGATTTTCCATGAACAAGTTTGCTAGTACTGCAGATTTTCTTATATTGTTCGCAAAACAGACAACATGTACTTTACAATGAAAAGAGAACTTAAAACTTTACTGATTTTCATCATGTTTTCATCATCTTCATTTCTTTAAGCCTTTTCCTGCCTCTTCTGTACTTTCATTATTTCTCCCCCCCCCCCAGCCTCCACCCTCACCCCTTTTTTTCCCTTTTTACACATGTGGTGAATTTTCAAAAGGCCTGGATTTCCCACCAACCTGGTTCACAAGGGTTGCCAGCCCTGTTTCCTGCTCAGACGTATTTTTGTTTAATTTTTAATCTCCCCTACCAGGTGGATTTCGTTCTGTTAGGAGGGGACTTATACCACGATAACAAACCCTCGAGAAAGTCCTTGCATTGCTCGATGGCCTTACTCAGACAGTACTGCATGGGGGACAATCCGGTCCAGTTTGAATTTCTCAGTGATCCAAGCGTTAACTTCTCGACAAATCCGTAAGTGTCTCTGAAAGCGTACATCCTGTTCAAACAGAAAACTGACTGAGAAATTCTGTGCATCCTGGGTGGAATGGTGGTGCTGTAGACCCCAGATGAAAATGATTTATATTGCCACCCCTCCCCACACCTTTATTACGGTAGCAACATAGCTACGATATAAAATAGAAAAAAACACTCCATAAGGTATAACGTAACATATTTGTACCCAAAACTTAATGTCGATCTTCTTGTGTACTTCATAGGTATGGAAGCCCATAATTAACATTATTCTTTCCTTTGCTTTCAGTTTTCCTGTCGTGAATTACGCCGATCCGAACATGAATGTCGACATGCCTGTATTCTCTATTCATGGTAACCATGACGACCCAGCAGGGGTAAGTTTTTATGATATGGTGCCTACTGTCTGCCACATCAGTCCACAGGTTAATAAAGTTGAAGGTTTGCAGTCCTGTTCGTGGCCAAGATTTCACTTTTATGAATCTTGAAACAGAAGTTTAGCGATGTCACCGTATCAATTGAGCTTCAGGAAAATGTCATTTTTTTTTCTCTGTAAAGTACAATTTATGAAATTTGCATATACACATGTCATCCCCCTAGTTTTGGTTTCCCATAATGATATATTTTCCGTTCATCGATATTACCGATTTTTCTTCAGCTGGGCAACCTCTGTGCCTTGGACGTATTGAGCATCGCTGGACTCGTCAATTATTTTGGCAAAAGCCCGTCGCTGGAAGACGTCAAAATATCACCGATCCTTTTACGAAAGGGAAGAACCAAACTTGCTCTGTATGGTCTTGGTGAGATAATTTTCAATTCATATTTATTTTAAATTTCAATTCATAATTTTGTGCTTGTTTATGGAGTTTTCTCATTCATTTCATACTCTATTTTGTTAGTGGGATATAAACCTACTTTAAACGGTTCTCAGTTAACGAAGTTGGTATTTATTATTTATGATGCAGAGATAGCCCCATTATCATTTAGTTTTGTTAGTCCTGTTGGCTCCCCCTCCCCCTCCTCCACATACACAAACTGTCAATTTATTGCAATTCTATAAGCATGCTTGCCTCTCACCCTAAAATTTTTAATCAGACTTCACAACGTTAGTCTTTGTAAGAAGTAAAAATTTTGAAGAACAACTTTTTTTTTTCCTCGAATTGACCGCCTGCCAGATTAACAGCTTTAAATAGCAGTCCATGAAACTTTTTAGCAGTTTGTGTTTCAAATGTTTTACATTGTGATATCACAATGTTTTTCTGTGATATCACTATGTTTCACTGTGATATCACAATGTTTTTCTGTGATATCACAGTGTTTTATATGATACATAAAGTGACAGTGATAGAGAAAGAGGCAACAAGAAAAATGAGAATAAAAAACAAAGATGGAATTCACAGTTGGTCATTTTGGGTCTAACCAACTATCCAACTTTTAAGTTTGTAATACCTAATACAAAAACATAATACCCCAAAATAATATTTTGTGGCAGTTATTCACGATAATTTTTAAAAAAGGGCGGAATATTTCAATATTTTAATTCATAATTAATTGTTTTATTCAGGATCCATACGAGATGAGCGTCTACACAGAATGTTTCTGCAGGGCAAAGTGTCCATGTTACAACCGAAGGAAAACAGAGATTCATGGTTCAATTTGTTTGTTATTCATCAAAATAGGTGAGAAGCACAGATAACCTACTCCACATTTTCTGTGTCAATCATTAAAACCATTTACTTGAAGTACAGACAGAAGTATATTATTTTATGTATAATTATTGCCATTAAAACACTGTAGATTTTATTACATCATTTCATCGTTCTTGACCTGTGTTTGGTGGACTAGGGTTGGCAGAAGTATATTTTTTCTTTCATGTTCAAGTGTAGAATTTAAATTAGATTTATGCTTTCAAGTACATGTTTTCTTATATTATTATAGAACTTAAGCTTAACTTAGAATGTGATAATCTAGTGGTAAATGTCTCATGAAGGAATTTATAATTTATGAAAAAGTTAGAGGGCCCGACGTTGATTTAATTTGGTAGAAATTTAATCGCTAGAATGGCAGAAAAATTCCTATCGCATAATCTTCTCTCTATATCCTGGCTACCTATTTATTTTCTTTGTTCATTTACTTTTAGAGCAAAGCATGGCGAACATAACTACATCCCAGAACAGTTCCTGAATGAGTTTATCGACCTCGTGGTCTGGGGTCACGAGCACGAATGTCTCGTAGATCCAGTCTGGAATCCAACTCAGAACTTTTTTATCAGTCAACCAGGGAGCAGTATAGCAACCTCCCTTAGCCACGGGGAAGCCGCTAAGAAGTACGCATTAAAGTTATTTCCCCTACTATTGTTTTTGTCCCTTCTAGATCTTCATGTTCGTAAAACAAAGAGTCAATTAAACAAACAAGACACAATTTTTAAACATAGCAGCTGATTGTAGATAGCAGAGAAGTACAGAAATGAATTAAGAGAAATGTACTAAAGTTGGACAACATGGATCGTGGTATTAAAAATGAATTCTACATGGAGAAGAAGCTGTAAAGAGATCAAAACTTGAGGCCACCTAAGAGAATTTTTTTAACCTCTTTGAGGGACTAGTAAATATTCTTTGCAAAGAGGGCTCTTTTCAGACTTAAGCTAACGGTTATGGTTGGGTTTGTGTGTCATTTAAATAATCACAAAACAGTCGCTACAGAATTATGCTGTGTAAAAGTAAGTTGGCCTGACGTTTCGATCCTAGCAGGATCTTCTTCAAAGGCTAAATGACAAGTAACAGTAACAGAATGGACAAAAACACGCACAGAATACAGACAGGTTAATGAGCATGGTGAACACAAGAGATAGATGTAAGGGGATTAGTAGACGAAGGATGGAGAGAAGAAAGAAAGAAACCAACAGAGGAAGAGGAGAGGTAGGAGATAAACAGTAGAGGGACAAAGAGAGGATTAAGGGAAGGGGGTAGGGAATTATGCTATCGGTTTTCGTTCAGGTTTTGAATGAGCCATATTCTAATTGTCCATTTATCATCTCATTCTTTGACAGACATGTAGCCCTTCTTCAGGTCCGGAATAAAGAAATGAAATGCACCAAGATACCCTTGGAAACGGTCAGACAGTTTTTCATCGAAGATGTGTGTCTGCTGGACACAGATTTGGACCCCGCTGACGTACACGCTGAGAAGAAAGTGGAGAAATATTGTGCTGCAAAGGTCTGTGGGAAATTATTTTTCTCGGCAATGACGACATAATTTTGCGATGATATATTTCAATAAAGTTTTTAAGTCAGTCGAGAGATATTTGACATTTCAAGCCTCATTTCGATCTTGACGGTCTGTAAAAAAATCCTAGTTTGGTCTGTTGTATAAATAATCAACGAGGTCATTGTTTGGCCAAAATTTCAGTCCCATTTACAGAGATCCAGCAAACAAATTCATTTATACCAATGCATGGTGTCCGGTTTAATAGTTAATGCCTTTGGTCAAAACTCTTTATTGTTAAATATCAGTTTGTCGTTGAGAAAAACCCTACCTGCAACTATCGACCAACATTTGACTAGAATTAATTTTGATCAGAACAGAATGTTGATCCTGTTTTGATAATTTTGATTGGTCTAACAGAATGTTGATCCTGTGTCGATAGTTTTGATTGGTATAACAGAATGTTGATCCTGTGTCGATAGTTTTGATTGGTCTAACAGAATGTTGATCCTGTCTTGATCATTTTGATTGGTCTAACAGAATGTTGATCCTGTCTTGATCATTTTGATTGGTCTAGCAGAATGTTGATCCTGTGTCGCTAATTCTGATTGGTTTAACAGAATGTTGATCCTGTCTTGATCATTTTGATTGGTCTAACAGAATGTTGATCCTGTGTCGCTAATTCTGATTGGTTTAACAGATTGAAGAATTAATTTCGAAGGCAGTGGATGAGCACTCCGGTAATCCAAAGCAGCCTAAATTACCTCTGGTCAGACTCAGGGTGAGTTTAATTAATCTGATTTTTGCCTTACAGCTCTCACTATGGATTCAATCTCGAGGTTCTATGGCAATCTTTCTTGATACTATCTTGCAGTAAATAATCACAAATTCATGACAATGTGCTTATGTTTTTTGCCAGAATTTTGGGGCTATTCGTCAAGTTCTAAGGCAGGGGTTCCCTAACTGGGGTGCATGAACCCCCAGGGGGTGCCTGAGTCCATCCCAGGGGGTACGTGAGACGTTTCTGAAAGTCAAAACTAGAGTACTTTTTGTTGAACTAAAATCTGATACGTCATATAATTTAGTAATGTACAAAAGACGCACCTATGGACAAACTCTTTTCGCGTTCCATACGCATATGTTGCCATACGTACCGTACAGTGCCTGTGATAAATAATTGAACTATGAAAAAGACACAGGCCACATGACTTTGGTGAAGTTGGTGTATACATGACAGTACGTTGTGAAGATAAAGAGCTGATCTGATCTTGAAGTTTCCAAATAAATATTTGTTCATCTCTTATTTTTTTTCCATTACAATATTACACTATGAACTTGATCTTTTGCAAAGCACTGTTATGAGTATTATAGTATAATAATGACTCAGATTGTGTCTCGAAAAGTTGGGGGTTCGTGGACAACTCTGACATCCACAGGGGGTTCGTGGGGGGGGATAAAGTTAGGGAAACCCTGTTCTAAGGAATGAAACATTCAGGGGAGGAACAGAGGGCGATTCTGCCCCGTAGAGTCCCAAAAGAGCTGCGAGCTGATGATTTTAACCCTGCATCTAATGGGTGATCAATGCCTTCAGCTGTCTTAATGAACATTCTTGATAGGCCATCAGCCTAGGCCAAACGGTTTAACTTTTTCCATGTTTCTTTTGGTTTTATAGGTCGACTACAGTGGTGGATTCTCAACGTTTAATGTAAACAGATTCGGACAGCAGTTCAGCAACAAGGTCGCCAATCCCAAAGATCTTATCCTGTTCAACAAGAAGAAAGAAGCGAGAACGAAAAGCGACGGTAACCATGGCAACCAGCAAGATATTAAACCCACCACAAAGTCTATCATAATATACAATTTGATCAAGTAATTAATTAAGATGCTAATAAACTTGTCCAGCTTTGGGTGAGAAGAACATGTGAGAAGCACACTAAGTTTGAATTTAGTGATGAAACGTTGCTAGCTTCTAATCATCAGTTGTTTCATTATTATTAGCAATATCCTTGTTAGTAGTTAAGGCACGGATTGCAGCTAGCTAGCTTTGACATCTCTTGCCTGTGTTTTCTTGGCAATTTTCTTCCTGGAGTATTGAAAATGATCTTACATTTTATTTTGTACGATTCCTTTAATTGTTGGAGTTTTGTTTCGCTCTAGATACCAAGCCAGGAGAAGACCTCGGTGACTTTCTCCGACCGGAAGCATTAAACACGCAGAGAGTGGAAGATTTGGTGAAAGAATATTTTACCAGCACTGAGAAGGTAACAGAAATCGTAGAAATTTGTGGGGTTTCTCTCTCTGTATTTGAAACAAAACAAACTAATTTGTGCGTTAATTGTTAAAATACCAAAAAACTGGAATATATAGTGTGCCAACAGGAATTCTGTTTTGGGGAAATCATTTTTATCAGGAATCATAGTCTACAAGTTATCCTTTTTTTTTTTTTTTTGTCATGGATGAGGAACTAATACCAGAGAACTATGAGTTCATATTTTGTTACAGTTATGATTACTTGTTGTTGTTATTATGATTTTAATTATTATGTCAATCTTTGAAAAGGTTAAAAGACTCGATTAGCGAAGTACTAATCTCCCCCGAGGCATTCTGAAAGCAATTTACAAACCAAAAGGATATAATAAAAGGAAGTTAAATTAAAACAATTAACAAAAGAGAGTAAACAAACAAAGTAGCCCAAATAGCCTAAGTAATTTAAACCAGACTCTGCTATTTACATAGAAACTGTTCTATACATATACTGGAGTAGGTATCATGATACCATACAATGGGGCAACCAACAGCCTAGCTATGAGGTTAGCTTTTGTCATACCTCACTTTAAAAACACAAGAGTGATATTGGAGCAGATGTCATGATACCAGGCAATGTACCAACCAACAGTCTAGCTGTGAGGTAGGCCATTGTAATACCTCACATTACCTCACATCACATATGTCATGCTACCATACAATGGGGTAACAAGCAGCCTAGCTATGAGGTTAGTCTTTGCCATACCTCACACTAAAAACAAAAGACTGATATTGGAGCAGATGTCATGATACCAGGCAATGTACCAACCAACAGTCTAGCTGTGAGGTAGGCCATTGCAATACCTCACATTACCTCATATCACACATGTCATCATACCATACAATTGGACAACCAAAAACCTAGTCATGAGGTCATCCCTCTATATACCTCTGATTAAAAGTGAAATAGGAAAATGCGGATAAATTTGATTCGCACCAATTGCATCATGATCTATGTGTGTTTTGTTATGTTTAAAGTTTGGCTGCATCTCTTATGATGTATTGCAACATAAGGTAATTTTGAACAGTTCCACCCACTGGGTCATTGTACTTGCATGTTTTGTGTTAGTTCCACAGACTAGCGGAATAAACCTAGCCCAACGATACGTTATATAGCAGTTACACAGGCTTTAGAAATGGAAAATGCATTTATACAATTCAATGAAGAAGCGATGAAGCCAATTTTCTTGTGAACTTGTTTCATTTCAAACGCATTTATTGAAGCGAAATCCAATAGTTGTAATTTACAGGGTTTGACTTGGGGTGAACTCAAAAAGAAGCTTAAATGAGATTGTAGCGGATTATCCCTCTGAAACAAAGGGGCTTCAGAAATGGAAAATGCATTCATCCAATTTCAATTAAAAAGCGAAGAAGTCGATTTTCTCATGAACTCGTTTTCATTTCGAACACATTTATTGAAGCGAAATCAAATATTTGTAATTTACAGAATTTGAATTGGGGGTGAACTCAAAACGAAGCTCAAATGAGTTTTAAAGGGTTATCCCTCCGGGAAAAAAAAAACAAATAACAGAAGTAAAAAAAAATAAATAAAAACAGAATGAAGTAAAGAGAGAAGAAAAGATAAACAAAGAAAAAATTAATCTTAGCTGTTTTTAATATTAATTGACTTCATTGAATATTGAGCTAGTAAAAATTATTCAGTCACCTAATACTTGATTCAATATGGTTGTATTTGTACGGTGGCTTATTAATGGACATAGGGGGGAAAAAAAGGGCCCCTAAATCTCAAAATTTTGACTTTTAATCTCAAAATTTTGACTTTTTATCTTAAATATAGACAATCAGTCACACAATAGTCACTTTAATTTGGGTAAACATATGTTGACAATAATTTTTGCTTATATAGCCTTTTTTGAATAAACGTAAAAGTCTGCTATTTTTTATGCTATTATCCAGCAAACTCCAAACTTTTAACACCTGAAATTTATAATGACAATGATAATGATACGGGATCTCCCAAAAGGAGCTAGATTTCTCCTTAGCTCTTCCGGGAATCTTTCTTCACAAAAATCTTGGTCATTCAAGCTAAACATGATGGTTGAGTTTGTGTCTACTCTTAAAGTGCGTATCGATTAATGGAAGGACAGTAGCTAATCTTAGAAATAACTAAAAAAAATTTTATTATTTTTTAAAAATTTCTTTTTTGGTTTAAAAAGGCAAAGCAACTGGAATTGCTGTCAGAAAAGGGGCTCGGCGACGCCATCAGGGAGTTTGTTGAGAAGAAGGAAAACGATGCAATCCAAGAACTCGTGAAATACCAGCTAGGGAAGATTCAGACGAGTTTACGACAACGGAACACAAGCGAAGACCATCTCAGAGATGAGGTAAGTGACTCCTGTACCTCCATTTGTAAAATTTGATTGAAATATTATTCTTTTTTTGTTGGTTCGAAATGTATGTTTTCACGTATTGTGCCAACTGTTTTGTAAAACGCTACCATTTAAAAAAAAACTTCCCCCCTTTACACCTCATCCGGCCCCCGACCTGTTCATTGTCCCTTCATCTTGACCTGTTTTCCCTTCACACTGTTGTCAATCTTCCAACATTCATTTCGGTATTTCTTATTCTACAGTCTAGTTACCACACAGTATTTTCCTTTAACCTGCCGCACAATGCCCTATGACTATTCATGAACCGACTCATGCAATTGTTGCTACGTGTGCCGGTGCGTGCTAAAGACTACGAGTGGTCAAAAATATTTGACAGTTGTAAAGCGGTTGTTGGCTTCAATCGGGAAAACTGAACGCGTAGAGTTTTTATCCCGACCGGCAATCGGCAGTGTGCGGTGGTTTATAACCAAACTTTGTGAGAAACCTACGTTGTTAGAGAACGGACAAGCTGAAAACCTAACATAAAACAATGCAATATGAATAACGTTGTTTAATGTGCCTAAGTATCTTGTCCAGAACCTTCCAACACATACAAAACACACAAACAACAAGAACAACCCAAATACCAAAATGAAATAGAACAGATAACCAACCTCAAAGTCTAAAAACCATCAAACTTTCACCAGACGAAGACACGCTACTATGGTGACCGTGTTGAAGGTCACCAGAGGGGTGAACGCTAAAAGAGCAGTAACCTTTACAGCTTGTCAACTTCTACAACTACAGTTGCACACTACGTTAGTTTTTGACAAATTTATGTGACCAATCGATGGCAAGTCAATTTGCTAGTGATCTAGAAGAACACCTGTGGTCAGGAAGCAGTCATTTTGTTAGTTTTTTCAGTATCTCAGTGTGACAGGGTCAGTTGTTAAAGGAGGTCATCACAATTGAAAGCTAGGTCACAAAGGTTTAGTTTGGTCCGTTCGTGGTCAGTGGGGGCAGTGTGCGGTCGGGCTTAAGATCGTCACCACTTATGTAACGAAAAACCCAAGTCAAAGAGTCATTATTATAACATGATTGGCTCTCTAATTGTCAGTTTGGACTTGTTCAAGTATTCAATCTATCACATGGAGAAATATGCAAACCAAGGTACTGTAAGTATAAAGCAGAGAAGATCTATGGGTCATATGCCATATCGCATCACCAGATTTGGAGTATGTTGTAAGTGCCACCTCTTCTAAAAATGACCAAATTTATCGTATGCTTCGAACACCATGAAACAAGCATATATCCTGACAATTTCAGTCACACTGCTTCAAATTTGGCCGATTCAAGGCGCTTTGAAATTCCGCAATCTGTCAGTTTTGCAACTGAAATTTTCTGAGTATGCATATATGTCATGTTGCTCTAATCATGCAATGAGGGTGGTCATGTTTGTAGTGGGTCCAGTAACAGACATCCGTGATTTTACACGGAATGAACCTGCATAGGTTTAATTAATGTAGTCGAGAACAGTTAAAATATTTGAAATTTGTTTCATAACACTTTGAGTTTCCGCATTCTGGTTAGTATTGTAGCAAAGAGAAAAACTTTAATATTATATTAAAAAAAAAAATTAACAAAAAAGGAGGCTCAATAGGGAAGAGGGAATTCTGAAAAGAAAGATCACCCGAGAGTTAAAGTTAAAAAAATAAATGGAAAAAAAAAAAAAAATAGGCTCAAGTGGAAAAGGGAATTCTGGGAAGGAATATCACTGTGCAGTATTTTTGGATTCTGCTTTAAAGTTTTGCCACGTTTTATCATTTCATCAAATTTTGATTAATTTTGTCCATTTTTATGGGATTTATAGCTTTATAAATCTGTCAAACTGATTATGAGAAATTAATCATGTACGAAGTAAGACTCAATAAAACGTGAGATGTTCACCTTTAAAAGACTGATTTGGTAGAATTATTTATGGTTTATAAACAAAGTTAAACCAAGAAGTGGTTTTAACTTTCAATCATACTAATAAAAAATTAAGAAAAACCTTAGTGTGTATGTCTCATATCTGGTTGATATTGGATCATTGTAGCGAGAGAAATGTCTGGTTGTAATCTGTCCTGGGTTTGTTAACTGTAGTGTACAGTTTTCAGCTGAAAAACTGTCAAAGACTTGGTTCGAGTCAACTAGTCACTTCATATTCCGACTTCCTATCTAGTTTGATGCATTTTCTGTAAAAGGACTACTTGGCAGATTTGTAAGTTTGGACTTTTTCCACAGTTTGTGTGTGGAATACGACATGTAGGAAGGAACTATATTGTTGGAGTTGAGTCCGATTTCTACTCTTTAACGTTTTTCTGTGGTACGTCAATTTGTTAACGAGTTGCAGGTCGTTCTATTATGATATGGGTGCGAACCCCTTGATATTAGTTAAGGCCATTTGACGTCACCTGGCTCAAATGTGCAAACGTTGTGACCACCATAGCTAAGGAAATGTCACATTGACAAGTCTCCTACTTCCATGAGAAGGTGTCATTTTGATTGTAAATGTACACATTTTTGTGATGGTCAAAATTCATCAAGGGTCAACAAAGACTCAACAGTATCTGCAGAACTTGTATATACAAAACTTTTTCACGATACCTTACAAGGATAACATTGGCTCATATTCTGTTACAATGAAATCATCCATCAAACATCAATACAGTTTTGCATTCCGGTTTAAAGATAACTACAAACTCAGCTCAGCAGTGTAAGTATTCAAGAACACAACTAATAGCAGTAATTATAGCCTTTTCAACTTTTCAAATTTATTTCAAAACATTTATCAGTATTTATTTCAATGAAAATTTAAAAAACAATTACATTTATCTGTATATATGTCTTTTTTATAACACAAATGTTTACAATTTTCTAACTTTGTAACAAAACTATGTCTGCTAAGAAGGAACATAAGGGAAAGAAAACAGGAGATGGGAGGAAAGGAAATGATGCCCTTATCCCGCCTACGTCTTATATTTTTTGCACAAAAACAAATGGATATTAAACTGCTCAGAAATATCACCAATTGAAAACAAATATCTCAAGTAGAAGCTTAGCTGAGGTTCTGTGCAGCATTCCCGCCCTTGTACATATTTTTTTAACCACTGCATCAAAGGACTCATCATCACCAAGGAAAGTTCTGCTTCTGCTTAATTGCCAAGTCATGCTCCAAACATCAATTCAAATAATGAATTTTTAATAACCTTCCATCTTCTTTACTGTTTTTCTTTCATATTTTGGGGTTTCTTGAAGCATACATGTAAACAGATTAGTAATAATTCCCACAATCATTTTGCGAATCGAGCACCGAATGTTATGCGGTAAATAATTTAGAAGGTAGCTGCTGCAATTTCATTTAAAGGAAATCTATCTTGGAGTAATCAATTTTCAACGAATCTTTAATATATAATTTCCATAGCGACTGCACGACATAATTGTAAGGTCATCCATATCACTATTACAATATTAAGAATTGAGTAATATTAGCAATCGTCGGGCACAGAATCTGTATGATTTTGCAGGCAAAACATTATAAGCCCTGTGTTACATGCTTATTATCGTCAAAAGAAATTATTGGGCTTCTCTCAAGAGTCAGGTATGAAGTACAGTAACTGCATGTGTGTTGTAATTCAGGCAAATGCTACTAAGAACCTCAACACTTTAAAAGGGTCATTTCTCAAAAAAGTTAAAAAGTCCTAGATCTAGAAATACAATTGGCACTGATACTTTGAGTTTATGTCTTATTTTACAACATATATCAAAATGAATTTTATGCTTTTAAGACATCCCTTTAAAACGCTGTGAGATCGGCTTGTATTGTTTTGTTTTTGTTGTATATTATTATAACGTTACAACGGAGGTTTGACATTTTGAAAGACCCCCTCTGCCTTTCAAACAAACGATTGACAGTAAGCCTTCACTACCATGATTATTTACATATAAAGGCGACAGCATTTTAAGCAATGAGGCTTAGTAATCGGGAGGTTACAGGTTTGCTATCCAGCCGGGTCATAGTAAGGTGTGTTTTTTTCATCCAAGAGCAATCTATGGTTTTCCCATCTGGAATGACTTTCTAAAATCGAAAAGATTACAAATTTGAGATAAATTGTTGAAAGTGGAAGCCACCCGACGTGTAACCTGTAATCCATAAGCCCTTGCAGGTTTCTCCAACATGTGTGGTCGCTTAAGGTTTGTAAAAATAACTGTAAATTATTATTATTATTATTTCCTATTATAATTGTTTTATTATTATTATTATTGCAATATAATTATAATATTTTAATGATTATTATAATATAATCAATATCTAATTATAATAATAATATATTATAATTAGTAGGTCTATCTCCCAGGCTACTTATTTTACAGTTCCCTAGTTGCTCCGGCGTTCATTTATCTTCTTCTGCCGTTTGAGACCTGTGGGTATCGTATCCGGCTTCTGTTGTGGTTCGTCTGGTGACTCTGTTACCATGGTTACTGAAAGTAGTACTGCCTTGCATTGTACTCTCCTTTTTACACCTCAAGCGATTCAGTAACTGTAGGAACGCTCTCTTATAACGGCCACTGGTCATGACGTACACCAGAGGGCCCAGGGCCGAGTGAACGTAGACCAACGTCAGAGCGGACGATCGGAACACCGAGATGAAATTGCTCTGGGCGGTCGTCAGCTCCTCGTAGAGGACCTCAAACTGGTAAGGCAGAAGGCAGAGGAAGAAGAATATTCCACTCAAGAGTAACGTTAACGTGATCTGCTTCCTGTGCCTTTGGGTGTTGGAAGAGACCGTTGCTATGGGATAGGCTTTTTTCAGCCGTTTTATTATGAATGCATATAGGGGAAAGTTCAATACGGCTGATAAGAAGAAAGGGAAGACCTTCATCACGTTTCGGTATCTTTGCCAGGTGGGGTTCGTCGATTCGCATAGTACTATCTGTGAAGGACAGTCCCCGGATTGGGAGTTGGCCCCCCACATACCGCAGAGAGTCTCTTCCTTGAAGGAGGGAGGAAACGTCGATGCCACGATTATTGCAAAGACCCAACAGAGGGCGGTGCCGGTCAGGAAATGCTTCCTGTTGCTCGAAAGCTTAACCCTGTGGATGTTGATCACGCAGTATAATCTGTCCATTGTGATCAACGTAAACAAGAAGAGGTTGGCAAAGTGGGTCGTCACGGTTACCAACTGAAGCAGACCGCAACCGTTTGCACCGAACATGGAGGTGTGGAGGTGGTTACGCTCCTGAGGCACGGCCATGTGAAACCGAAGCATCTGTTCACCGATGGCGAAGAGCAGGAAGAAAATGTCAGCGAACGCTAAGTTGAGAAGGAAGAAAGTGGTGGCGGTTCTCATGGCCTTCATCCTCAAGGAAACGAAAATGAAGATTGAATTTAAAAGTATCCCAATCACCAGAATGGAAGGGTTGACAATACCCTTGAAGACATTGTGGTGCAGTAGGACAGGTCCCTCCACGACTTTAAGATCCACCATAGAGAAAGGGTACAAGCCTACTGATCCTGTGTCATTAGACCTATCCATCGGTATCTCAGTAGTCAACATTTTGGTGGCATTTAGGTTTTTGCTAGAATGGCTAGTTAGTCGATGACCCCTTATTCATTTCCGCAAGGAATATCCACTAAAGGTTTTTTTATTTTCTCGAGTGTTGGAACCTATCTTAGATATTTGGATTACGTCAGTCTACGATCGTTGCTAGGAAAGAATGCTAACCCTAACCCCTAAACTTAAATGGTTACTGGTTGCCTAGCAACAGTCACTGTGAAAGATATGTACTGTACTCGCCTGCTCCCTGCTACAGGATATAATTCAATCATTTAAAAAGGCATAACCGTGATTTATGAATTTTAGAAAAAAAAGTGACCATGGTCCTTGCCCTTATTATGCAGGTTTGTTGTAGATTAATTATCCATGATAGTAGATATTAATGTAGCCATAAGAATCAGAATACAGGCAGACCTCTTGGAAGATAAATGCAACCGGGCTACAGGATCAGCCTTAAGTATGATCCTATAGGATACTTCAAAAAATCACAAGATCAGAGTGCTGGTTTCCTGTGTGAAATTATGGTGGATCACATAATTAGAATGCAGGTGTCCTGTAGGAAATTGGTAATGGATCACATAGGTAGAATGCAGGTGTCCTTTAGGATACTGTAATGGATCACATAGGTAGAATGCAGGTGTCCTGTAGGATACTGTAATGGATCACATAGGTAGAATGCAGGTGTCCTGTAGGATGCTAATGGATCACATAAGTATAATACAGGTGCCTTGTCTTTTGACGGAAAAGAGTTCCTCAGCTTAACACAACATGAAATAGTGACATCCTAGCTTTCCAAGCGCCTTTCTCAGATTGGTGAATAATAGTCTGAATTTCCATACACCTCAACAAGAATAATGGAACGTATATACTCATGAAAGCTATTAATTATTTGAGTGCTAATGATTACAATAATCCCCAAAACGTATGTGTCCCAAAAGTGCTGAACGCTTTTTGAAATAAAATTAGAGGTCTGAACATTTCCCTTCAAGAAAATCAATTTCCTTCTGTAGTTGTCACACAAAGAGTTGGATCTATCTCATTAACAAAATTCAGCTTCTCTAAATCTCTCTGGTAAGGTTTATCCTTTCTCCAAAGAGTTCTGCCTAGACTTGCTAAAGGTGGTTATTTCTCAAAATGTAAAATCCAAGACCACTTTCGGTAAATCTCTCCCAGAGGAAGCAGTCTGCACAATTAATATAAGTCAAATGGTACCTCCTGCAACCCTCCTTAAATGTTCTTTTAATCTCCTCTAGTTAATAAAACCTTGTGCACTTTGCATCAAGTTTCACCCTAAACGTCATATATACTTTCCCCTCTTGCTTTGCTCAACACATTTTTTTTAATTTTTGTACAATCCCACGTTTTAAACACTCCTGTGTCCAAGCCTCCACATAATCTTCTCCTACTGCCTCCAAAAAAACACACTAAAAAAAAGTCCAGAGGAAAGCGAAACAAAATTGTTTCTGTTATCGCACCGAAGATTACGTTGACAATGATTAAGTAGTTACGGTGCAATGGTAGACAGGATTCCTTGTCAAGATAAATTCATTCCTATTCTCCTGCGGACGGCTCTCTTTCTCCTCTTAAAGTGATATCGTGGAAGCTTCGTCTCTGACTATTTAGACACCAGTGTTGACAGCATTCCACAATAGCTCAACAGTGTTATCTCTTCTCAAACAACCCAATCCTTGCCCTTTAAGGTAATAATAAAAAAGACACAAATGTTCCAAACAAGAACTGTGAGGCTTGAGTCCTTGACAGTCTTTAAGAATGAAATAAAAAAAAAGCCAAAAATGAATTAAAAATTAAGAGAGGAAATCCACATTGCTGGAACTTTGACAACCGACTACAGAGTGTAAATCAGTAGTTGAAATGACTTGGCACCAACTGTATGCCCTCGAGTTGTACGCGACTTTTTCCGTAACAAAATGGCCAAAAAAAGAGGAAATTATTAAATTAAGACAGTGGGGACAATTTTTTATATTTTTTTAAATAAAAATGCCTGCCAATCGAAAAAGCAATTTATCGGGAACTGGAGGTTTGCTGATGATTAAATTTTACATCTCCTAAGGTAGGCAGAAATAATTGAAGCCAGATCAGCACTTTTTGGTTATTAATGACGTTCCTTTAAATTGGAAGTCTGTCTGGTATGTCACAGCTTTCCAGCAAAAAAACTGAAGTAGTGCAAAGTCATTTTCCCCCGTTCGATTCGTCATGGAAGCTTCTAACGCTTTTAATTAAAGGTTAGGATACCGGAACGGATCACGGCTAGTTTTAAATCGGGACTGACGATGCTTGGATGATTTTTTTTCGACGAGTACACGGGTCAGGGTTTTAGTCTCCATGGCGACGAAGGAGAAGCCGGTTAATTGGTTTGGCTCAGAATATATAGTATTCGTCATTTTTCTTCCCTTTTTCCCTGTAATATTCCATCGGGTGATTCAGGCATGACTTCAACCAAACAGAATATGATTTGTTTCCGCTTGTTAAGTACAATAGACGATATATTTTGAATTGATGGAAACTGACCCTCGATATATATATTATACATAAATTTCTGCTGTGATTATCGAATTTAGATAGTGACACAGGCGAGAATTTGTACAGAGGAAGTCATATATCAGGGACAGGTTTTGAATTTTTGACTGTCAAGCTTACTGACGCTTTTATGAGGTGACCATATTTTCTTTCCAGATCATCTGGGCACATGAATTTGATGTTGATCCCCCTCCTCTTGCCCTCCCCCTCTCCTTCCCCCTCTCCCCTCTGCCTCCCCACCCCCTCCCCTCCACTCCCACTGTACCATTGACATACTTTCTATGAGAAGTAGCCACTCAGGCAGGTTCACATGGTGTTTTTGTGGAACCAGAAGGTAACCTGACTGTGCTAATGTGTCATCAATTGTCATTTCTAATATATTTGATTGATAGGCTCCCATGAAGAGATTCCCTTCATTATTATGTATAAGACAACTATTAAGGGGACAAATAAATATACACAAACACCTGCACATACCCTAACTTTAACAACAACCCTTAACAATGGAATTCTTCGGAGGACATGGCTTTTCTTTGTTCAAGTCCTCAGTAAGATATACAAAACAAGTGCACACAAACACTCACCCCTCCTCCTCTTCCCCAAACACACACACAAGAAGCATACATCATTGTATAAAACAACTTCCCACTTTTAAATGAATGCATACACAGCAAAATTACCAAAAGTCCATTTTCCAAAAGAGCAGTACACGATAGCAAACTTTTTATCTCAACCTCTGGTCAATTGTTATGTACGTATAGTATACACAAATAAAAAAATAATAAAAAAATGATGTCATAACAGTCTTAAGAGGAGGAAGTGTGATATTTCATTGTCAGCTTTTCTGCAGAAGCAATTTGTATTGGTGAAAATAATGAAATCATTGAATCGCAGAATTTGACCGCTCATCTGATTGGTTCAGAAGGTTGTATGTGTGTAACAGATTAAAGTCTGGACATTGTGGAGACATTTTCAATCTGTAGTATACTCTGGATGTTTGTTGCAGTCTGTTTTTTATATCATTGTATGTATTCATTTTTGTAAGTGTAGATGTATATTATATGATATCCTATCATCTTAACATTTTTCCCCTTTGATATGAGTTATTCTTAGACTGTTTGTTGTAGTCTGTTTGTTATATCGTTGTATGTATTAACTGTTGTATGTGTTGAGATGTATTTTATATGATATCCTATTATCTTAACATTTTTCCCCTTTTATATGAGTTATTCTTAGACTGTTTGTTGTAGTCTGTTTGTTATATCGTTGTATGTATTAACTGTTGTATGTGTGTAGATGTATTTTATATGATATCCTATTATCTTAACATTTTTCCCCTTTTATATGAGTTATTCTTAGACTGTTTGTTGTAGTCTGTTTGTTATATCGTTGTATGTATTAACTGTTGTATGTGTGTAGATGTATTTTATATGATATCCTGTTATCTTAACATTTTTCCCCTTTTATATGAGTTATTCTTAGACTGTTTGTTGTAGTCTGTTTGTTATATCGTTGTATATATTAACTGTTGTATGTGTGTAGATGTATTTTATATGATATCCTATTATCTTAACATTTTTCCCCTTTTATATGAGTTATTCTTAGACTGTTTGTTGTAGTCTGTTTGTTAAATAGTTGTATGTATTAACTGTTGTATGTGTGTAGATGTATTTTATATGATATCCTATTATCTTAACATTTTTCCCCTTTTATATGAGTTATTCTTAGACTGTTTGTTGTAGTCTGTTTGTTATATCGTTGTATGTATTAACTGTTGTATGTGTGTAGATGTATTTTATATGATATCCTATTATCTTAACATTTTTCCCCTTTTATATGAGTTATTCTTAGACTGTTGTAGTCTGTTTGTTATATCGTTGAATATATTAACTGTTGTATGTGTGTAGATGTATTTTATATGATATCCTATTATCTTAACATTTTTCCCCTTTTATATGAGTTATTCTTAGACTGTTGTAGTCTGTTTGTTATATCGTTGTATGTATTAACTGTTGTATGTGTGTAGATGTATTTTATATGATATCCTATTATCTTAACATTTTTCCCCTTTTATATGAGTTATTCTTAGACTGTTGTAGTCTGTTTGTTATATCGTTGTATGTATTAACTGTTGTATGTGTGTAGATGTATTTTATATGATATCCTATTATCTTAACATTTTTCCCCTTTTATTCTTAGACTGTTTGTTGTAGTCTGTTTATTTTATTGTTGTATGTGTTAATTTTTGTAAGTGTAGATGTATTTTATATGATATCCTATCATCTTAACATTTTTCCCCTTTTATATGAGTTATTCTTAGACTGTTGTAGTCTGTTTGTTATATCGTTGTATGTATTAACTGTTGTATGTGTGTAGATGTATTTTATATGATATCCTATTATCTTAACATTTTTCCCCTTTTATTCTTAGACTGTTTGTTGTAGTCTGTTTATTTTATTGTTGTATGTGTTAATTTTTGTAAGTGTAGATGTATTTTATATGATATCCTATTATCTTAACATTTTTCCCCTTTGATATTAGTTATTCTTAGACTGTTTGCTGTAGTCTGTTTTTATTTTATTGTTGTATGTATTAACTTTCATGTGTGTAAATGTATTTTATATGATATCCTATCATCATAACTTTTGTTTTTCTTTTCCTTCTATATTAGTTATTCTTCCTGTTAACGTATTTTATGACTCCTCTTGATAAATTTTATATTTATACTGGAATAAATGAATAAATAAATAACTGTAAGAAAAGATATATGATATCATGGTACCCAATAATATAAATAGATATTCCAATGTCCTAGAGTTCAATGTTTAACAAAAGTGTTTGGAAATTTTTCTCTATCTGTAGGTCAATACCATAATCCTAAATATGCATTTTGTATCACAGAAATTATACACATTTTTTTCTTTGGGGGGGGGGGGAATATGTATGTGTTTTAACTTTTATATGTGTAGATGTATTTTATATGACATCCTATCATCATAACTTTTGTTTTTCTTTTCCTTCTATATTAATTATTCTTCCTGTTAACATATTTTATGACTCCTCTTGATAAATTAAATATTTACTGGAATAAATGAATAAATAAATGAATGAATTAATAAATAAATGAATAAATGTAATAAAAGATATGATATCATGGTACCCACTAATATAAATAGATATTCCAATGTCCCAGAGTCAATGTTTAACAAAAGTGTTTGGAAATTTTTCTGCATCTGTAGGTCAATACCACAATCCTAAATATGCATTTTGTATCACAGAAATTATACACAATTTTTTTTGGAGAGTGGGGGGGGGGCTAATTTATTCACAAGCCTGGATACTAATGAACTAAAAAATGTCCTTGGGTTTAATACAGAAAAATATTAGATAGTGTCCTGGTTTAGACTTAGTTTTAATTACTTACTCCCTTAAAATCATGAACATTGTCATTATTGTGGGAAATTTTAATAGCAAGGAATATTAAAATAGGAATTGAACAGAATAAAATATACATTTGAAAGTTAATTTTTAAAGACATTTCAAGAGATAAATACGAGAATTGTGGAAAATTTATGAGATAATGAGTCACTATTATTATAATTTCCCAGAACTTCAAAGTTTTATATCCTTCTTTAATATTGTGATGACTGTTATAATCCTGCTGGTTATAACTGATTTAGTCTAATCAATCTCTAATGACTAGCACTATAAAAGGGCATGAGTAATATTTAGCCAAAAAAAATCATGGATAATTATTTTCCTATCTTTTTCATAATATGTCAACTTTGAATAAGACTTTTTATGGAAGTCAATTTGATGTGAAGAATATTACAAGTATCATAAACTACCTTATAAAAGTGAAAATTACAAACTTGAGAAAATATTTTTGGGCTTCAAAGTTTAAGATTTCAACATCCACTCTCATTCTTAGATTAGCACATCCACCCACAATATTTAGTTTGGAATGTATGTTCATAAACATATTTTTGGGTTGTTTTATAAACATTCATTTTATAGACTTTTCATAAGCATATCATAAAATCATTTTTTGGACAGCTGACAGCTTTTATTCTTCTCCCCCCCCCCAATCACTCCTCTTCTCATAGCTCTCTTCCACCCTTTTTTCTCCACACCTTTCTGTCTTTGTCCTTCTCCAGTTTATTCCCCACCCACATCCCTTAATCCTCTCTTTGTCCCTCCACTGTTTATCTCCTACCTCGCCTCTTTCCCTGTTGGTTTCTTTCTTTCTTCTCTCCATCCCTTGTCGACTAATCCCCTTACATCTATCTCTTTGTGTTCACCATGCTCATTAAACCTGTCTGTATTCTGTGCATGTTTTTGTCCCTTCTGTTACTGTTACTTGTCATTGAGCCTTTGAAGAAGATCCTGCTAGAATCGAAACTTCGCCAACTTACTTTTACACAACTTTTATTCTTGTTTTATTTTACAGCTTGATAGAATTAAAGAAGAACGTACGAAAATGTCAGAGGCAGAAAGAACAGCAGAAGTTAAAAAGGTGAGGCAAGAATCCATTAAAGGCTGCCCCAGTTTATGTTGAATTATCTACAATCTGAAAGATAGATAGATAAAATACAGTAGATTCCAGTGGCGGAGCGTCCATACAGTCAGGGGGGGGGGGGCGGATGCCCCCCCTGACGGACTCAAATTGACTGCTGACGCCCTTTTCAGCTTTTTACCACTTTTTACTTATTCGCGATTATTGACATTTTTACTGCGCTCTCATCTACATATTGACATTTGTCACATTTTTTGGGTGTAACTTTCTGACAAAATGCTCTAACGGCTATTTATTCTTCGTTTATCTGCAAATTAGCAAGGGCCGGAAAGGGTCATTTCCGGCGATCTAGGGAGTATCTTAACTCAAAAAAAATCTGTACGCTCCGCGCCAACCTGTGGTGGCGCTCCGCTTAGATAGTGTCGAAAGCGCCCATACAGACCATTCTCGCCCCCTCTGACCAATACCCGTAGCTTCCGCCACTGGTAGATTCACTTTTATCATATCCCTAAAAGGATAAAGAACACATTTGGGATGATAACTATATAAATAGTGGACGGGAACAAATAAAAGTTATATAAAAAGTGAAATAAAAACAGAGAAAAGAAAAACACAGAAGGAAATGGCTGTCAAGACATCCATTGAACTTGAAAAGAAGTGGTCAAGGTCATATCCATAGAGATAAGAAAATAATGGCAAAAACCAAATGAATAAAACGGTTGATGGTACAGTTCCATATTCAACGGACATTGGTCCATTTATCTACTCTGGACCATATACCAGAATCTCTGTTATTATTTTATTTATAATGCATCAAAATTAGTTGAGAAACAAAGAAATAAGCTAGGGGATTTATGTTTGAAACAAGACCAAAGATGTTCAAATTTGTGGGACACAAAATTGTTCTGGATATGCGGATGAAATGGTTCATAAACTGATATTACAGTATAATCACATGATGTTGATCACACAGAGATCTCTTATCGTGAAAGAATGGTATCGAATACTGTGTAAATGGTCACATTGCTTGGACAGAGAGGTTACAAACTTACAACCGTAACATAAAACGCACAGTTAAAACTACTTTATACAGTAAATGCAAGGTGACTGTAAACCAAGGTTGAGTACCCAGTTGTAATGCCAAAAATGCAAGGTGAAGAAGATATAAAGAAGTTCGGAGGGGAGAAAGTGTTAAAAAAAGTGATCACTTTTCAATATCTCAAGTAAGTATCCAATAAATATATGATTATCTTTTTTTTTCCAACGTTTTTGTACTACCTTCATCATTCTAAACAGCACATCCTATATTTTTTTCTTTTTCAAAATTGAGGGCGCTATTTAAAAATTGACCTGTTGGGTTTACTCTTCAATTTGATTTGTTTGAAAATTATCACGTGAACTCCTTTACTTGTTTTTTTATGAAATTTTATTGGCAAAAGTACAATATTATGACTTTTAAATGCCAACAATGAATGATGCCCTACTAGGAAATGATTTTTCGATTTCGGAGTGAACACAAGTGATTATTATTATGATTATGCCTTGAGACCTGACAGAAAGTTAATTATTTCTTGAAAACCTTTTCACACAATTCTGTTTGACAACAGGTGATGGAAGTCGCCAAACAGAAAAGACAGGAAGCTGGAGATGATGATTACGACAGCGATGAAATGGGAAACGGCAGCTCCTCAGATGAAGACAGCACCGTTCCATCTACCAGTAAGGGCAGAGGAAGAGGCAGGGGGAGGGGTAGGGGTAGGGGCAGAGGCACGAGAGGAAGAGGTGCATCTGCCAGCAGAGGGCGCCAAAGCAAAACAGCAGAAAAAGAAAGCCTAGGTGAGATAATGGAGCTATTACTGTCGTTCTCTGTGATTTTCGGGATGTCAATGTCAAGTCGAAGATACGTGTGTATAAATGTGTGTATAATCAATAGGTGGACTTATAAGGATAGTCTAGGTGGACATTTATTTTGGACTGATGACAGATTGAACATTTGGAGGACTGCATTAGATTTGTACAAAGCGTCTATCAAGACAACAGCATTTGAAATTGATATAGTTTGTACCCAAAGTGAACTTGAAACAAACAGATTGGATGTCATAGTTGTACAGTGGTAGTGGAAATGTTTTGTATTTTAGATCCTCCTGCAAGCAGGAACTCGCGAAGAAGCCTCAATGGCTTATCAAAGCTGCATTCTGACCAAAGTCAGTCTTTTACATTAATTTTTAACGTCCATGATTATGAATTTTCAATATTCAACAACTCTGACATAACTGGACGATATACATAAATCTTGGAGTGACTCCAACCGTGGACCTTATGATTGGAAGGCACCGGCGTTAACCACTGAGCTAACACTCCTTATATATAACATATAATAATAATAATCAGCAGTCATTTTACGAACCTTAAGCGACCACAAATGTGGAAGAAACCGGCAAGAAGCTTATGGATTACAACTTACACGTCGGGTGGCTTCCAATTTAGCATTATAACTCAAATTTGGAAGCTTTTCAATTTAGAAAGTTATTTCAGATAGGAAAACCATAGATTGCTCTTGGATGAAAAAAAAAAAACCACCTTACCACGACCCGGCCGGGTATCGAACCCGGTACCTCCGGATTGCTAAGCCTCATTTGCTTCAAATGCCACCGCCTTTATCCACTCGGCCACAGCACCGGTTAAATATATAATATACATATTTCCAATCTTGAAGTAGAAAGTTTGGATGTAAATTGTAAATAAAAGTATAAAAAGGATCTTTTTCTTCTTCTTCTATGGGGGGGGGGGGAGGCATCACACCTGTTTGCTTCAAGTTCACTTTGATCAATATCTCATCAAATCAAAATTAAAATTTTTCTTCTGACTTTTCCTTTCAAGTAGACTCTGTAAAATGATAAGTACAGCAGGATGAGTGTTGGTTACAATTGGAATTTAATTTTTAATTTTTCCTTTGCTATGAGTACTAATCGCAGTACAACGTTAAATGTGGAATGAGATGGCGGACTTTGCTACAAATCCCTTTGAGTAACATAATAAGACCTAACATATACAAGATGACTCTATCACACACACAGTTCAGCATCAGTGCTAGAACCTTGCTGAAGCAAGTCTAATCAGAATTATGGCTGACACATTAAAATTCCTTGTGCAGTGTAGCGTTTAATAATCTCATATCAAAAAAGTGGCCTAGGTATCAATCATCCAGCCAGCTGTTTTCCTGGTTGGAAATTCACAGAACTGACATTTGTGAGAAGATAGTCTTAGGACGGTGAGATATCTTTCTATGTTGGTGTATCTTCCAGCAGTTGTGAAAGTCTTCACGAGAAAGATATTCGATGGCATATCGTTTTTGGAGATTTCTTGGATTTTTTTAAAGAAAATTCTTTGGCGAAGGTGAAACAAACAAAATAAAGGTAGTCAGTATAATCCCCCAAGTCATAGCATGCTATAATTGCTAGAAGTTTTCAAAAACTACTTTCCTGGAGGTCTTTACTCTCCGAATTGTTCTCAGACATTTTTAAGGCACACACAAGATGACTGAATGTCCCAGTGAGTAAAAATTTCCTCGAAGATTTTAATAAAAACAGCACTGAAAGAATTTTGACCAAAGGTGACCATATTTGAATATCTAGCATATTTGGGGCCAAAACAGCATACCTTTAAGATGATAGATCTGCTCATAGCCTTTCTTTATGTTAATGGATTCAGTTTTGCGTGTGTTCACTATATAACGTCAAGACCTTGTTTAAATTTTTGTTTACTTCCAGTCTCAAATAGCAGTACATCTTCCAGGTCAGCCAGAAATAGCCAGATAAAGCAAAAGGCATTGCCATTTGGCAGCAGAGGTAAGGCTTCGTGCATATTAATTAACTCTTCTTCTGTCCCCCCCTCCTTCTCCCCTTGTTCCCCCCCATCACTCCTCTTCTCATAGCTCTCTTCCACCCTTTTTTCTCCACACCTTTCTGTCTTTGTCCTTCTCCAGTTTATTGACTACCCGCTTCCCGTAATCCTCTCTTTTTCCCTCCACTGTTTATCTCCTACCTCTCCTCTTCCCCTGTTGGTTTATTTCTTTCTTATCTCGATCCCTTGTCTACTAATCCTCTTACATCTTTCTCTCTTGTGTTCACCATGCTCATTTACCTGTCTGTATTCTGTGCATGTTTTTGTCCCTTCTGTTACTGTTACTTGTCATTTAGCCTTTGAAGAAGATCCTGCTAGGATCCAAACGTCAGGCCAACTTACTTTTACACATATTAATCTTGCTAATATAATTCGGGGCGAAGTGGTGCATCAAATTGCTATCGGCCAGAAAAAATAGCTAGATGCCACAGATGACCCTTGTCCAAAAAGTCTTTTCAGCAGAGGCTTAAAATCAATCTTGTGAATATAACGCTGGGCGATAGGGAGCATACAATTGCTACCAGCACACTGGTCCTACTTGCAATGCTGGGGCCTTGAAGCAAGCAACGCATTGGGCTACGGCCCCGACGAAACTTGCACCTATGACGACCGGTGGACAGAACGAAGTATAGGTTGGAATAAGTTGAGACTAGTGGAACACTAGTAGTTGTTACTCAGAGTTTCACAATCATCAGACAACTGTTGTTCTTGTTGACCAGTTGTGTGACGATTGCTCAATGCATGAAACTCTCAGTAATATTTACTAGCGTTCCACTAGTCTCAATCAATTCTCACCAATATGTATAGTACACAATGTATTCCCTCCGGATAGTCATGGGTAACCTAGGCTAACAACTTTCCATTGTATGGCAGTCACTTTTGACTGGATCATTCAATGTAATCTCAGGAATGACCTTATTGTTTATTTATTTATTTGTTTTTGTTTCCACCAGGAAACACATCCAGGAAGCAAGTTATCCAATTTGAGGTAAGTCATGAAGTAATCATAATGTTTGATAGATATGATTTCCTCCCCCCCACCCCCCCCCCCCCCTTCGCAAAATGCTTTTATTTCTCACACTGTGTGATTTATATGAATTAAGCAGGTCAGCGTGTTTTTGCAAACACTTAAGAATGAGATACGGTTCTTATATTGATGCATTTAAATATCAAAATAGATCTTTATTTAAATTTCAATGAAATATAGCTCAAAGCACAAACCTGCAACAACACTTTAGTAAGGGAGAAGCATAGCCCTTATTTGCATACGAGATTCAGGGCAGATTGTGTGATGAATAAATTGAAAAGCTAGCTTCAATATGTAGTTTGATGCCAGTTTATTGTCACAAATACCTTACAGCTTTCACCACCTAATGTTGTGCTTTGGTAAGTTGAACGAACCACTAGCTTGCATGGGGTGGGGGGGGGGGGAGAAGGGGTAAGGGGTAAGGGGCTGTTATTTTATTATAATTGAAATCACTTTTGCAGCTTTACATTAAAATAGCAAAGCTGTTAAGTTAGGTTTTGTAACCTATATTACAAGGTTACATATAGGTATAGGCAGTAAGTAAAAAGTTGCTCAAATTGCAAAGGAAATTGTTTCGTCATTGATGCAAAATTTAGCAGGATCTTTCTTGAATCATCTTGTATGTAACTATCTTTTATTCATAAATTCATCGTTCATAACAGGGTCTTACATGAGTTCATCACATTAAAATGTGTCAACATACATTTCTTATACATTCTTTATTTTTATTTATTATTATTATGATTATGATTATTGTTATTGTTATTAATATGATTATGATGATGATTATTATTATTAATATAAATATTATTGTGATTATTATTGTGATTATTATTGTGATTATTATTATTATGATTAATATTATTATCATAATTATTATTTTTTAGGATGACAGTGATGAAGACATGTCCACGTCCTCCAATTCCTCCAGAATCAGAAAAAGGTAAAAAAATGAGAATTAATGTAAAAGTGGTTGTTGATGAGTATGTATGTATGTATGTATTTTAGATCCTCCTGCAAGCAGGAACTCGCGAAGAAGCCATCATTGGCTTATCAAAGCCGCAAGCTGACCGAAGTCAGTCTCTTACATTCATATTTTACGTCCATGATTATGAATTGTCAATTGTCAACAACTCTGTAACTGGACGACATACATTAATCTGGGAGTGACTCGAACCGGGGACCTTATGATTGGAAGGCACCGGCATTAACCACTGAGCTAACACTCCTAGTGTGTGGCAGTTAATGTCATCTTACAAGAAAAATCAAACATACTTTAATGAAAGCAGAACACCACTCAATCAGATTTAACTCTTATCCAGAGAAATTTTTATTCTATGCTTAGTATGGCTAATGATGAAAGCCTGATGAGATCGCTGATTACACTGTGAGCACTTTAAATAAAAAAAGTAGCCTTATCCAGTATCATATCATAGCTACAATTTATTAGCATTCCTGTTCCATCCCTGACTATTCCTGCGGGGAAGGGGAGGGGAGGGGGTACTTTGCCCCTGCCCTCCCCCCTTTCTTTTAACGGAATGATGTTGAGAACTTAATTAATATCAGGAAGGTCCAAAATATATGGCAATCATGGGAGGCAGGACCAAATATTGATAAATATCGTCATTTTTCCAATCTCACCCATAGACGGGAATCAAGTCCGGAGGCGGTTGTGACTGTTGAAGATTCAGATGTGAGTAGGAAATGTATATTTGACAAATATCCAGCTCAGCTTCCGTGAGATGGATGGACTTTACATAAAACCCTCTAGCAGGTGTCTGCTCAGATGGCATATTTAATCCAAGAACAGACGATGTGAAATGGATAACATTATAAATTAGCATGTTTGTATTTTTGCTTGTGTTTAGGCTTGGTGTTTGTTATTATTGTGTAGGTTATATTTGTTTCTGTAAAGCACTGTGACTTTTGTAGAGCGCTCTATCAAATACCTAGTAATAATAATAATAATAAACATCTGGTAGGACACTTCAAGAGTGTTTGTGTGTGCTGGTGGTGGTGGTTGGGAGGGGGCGAGGGGAGGGGGAGGGGTGCATACTAGCAATTACTTACTTTTGGGTATTTTTCCTGGATGATGTGAACAAGAATCACATAACTCTATCGATTAATACAAAATGCATGCGTTTTGATTATACTTCATTTCAGAACATGAAGGAACTTTGGACATTTGTTTTCATCTAGAGAAAATTTTTTTTTTACTTTGATTGAAAGTGTTGATTATTATTTTTGGTTTGTTAGTATTTGGGAACAGTCGTGATTCTTCAGTCATTTACGTTTGAATTTTTCACTCTTTTCCTCTTTTTCTCATTAATTTTCAGGACGAAGATCCATTCAGCGTACCCCCTCCTAAAAGAAGAGGACGTTAAGAAATTAAAGATATTTTGTAAAGACAAAAGGGTTGCTAATCCAAAGTTATAATTACCGTTGGATCTTGCCACGATGTGTTCAGGTTCCAAACGGTCAGTGCCGTTTGCTTGGTAAAAGACCGTTCCCAGTCAGATCAGCTTAATAAAGTTATATGACTTTGTTTCCGATTAATATCACAAAATTCATGTGAACTATCTTTAGGAATACTCTTAATTTTGAAAAAAAAATATATGAATAATTAGTTTAGATGTACCACCCTTTTCATTAAGGATATATCTAGCGTAACCTAAATTTGCATAAACAAATCTGGGCTGAGGCTGGTCTTGTCAGTACTTGTCAAGGCTAATTGAAAAGCCAGTTATATAATGTCCTTCTCAATTGTATTAATTTTACAGCAAATTTGGAAAAAAAAAATCTTCAGAAAAGACCGTTTTTCTGTAGAATTGTTTTTTTTCTGTAATATAATACACGTTTCATGGAATATTTATCTTCTCTAACCTATGTAATAATTGGGTCTGTAAGATGACAAGTTATTATATGTAAGATGACATGTTCAAACTTATAGTGTAATAGCTAAATTTCACTTCTGCTATGCAAAGAATATTACGAAAGTTGAGTCCATGTGGTGGGGGCAATTTGAACAAAGGCATGAAGTGGGTACCAACAATATCTAGAGTTAGAAGGTCTCAGGTATTGAATAAACCTGTAGGAAAAGTCACAACATTTTTATTGGACAGTGAAGCAGGGCAAGAAAATGTAATAGTTGAGTGTGGAGAAATGGGGCAGGTGGGAGGGGGAAGGGGAGTTTCTGAAGAGGAAATACCTTTAAATTTGTTTCTATATGTTCGTTCAGATATGGACTTGTGCAAGTGGACAGGGAATCAGGGCACCAAGATTTCATAGTTAGCTGTGGATAAATGGGGAGGTGGGAGGGTGAGGGGAGGGGGCATGTCTGAATTTCCAAAGAGGCCTGTGCCACTCAATATTTTTCTATATTTTGGTTCAAGTATGGACTTGTGCAAGTGGATAATACAAGTAACATGGGAGTGGTGGGGGTGGTGGTAGGAGGGGGTTC
The DNA here is from genome assembly GCF_037975245.1 of Apostichopus japonicus. Lineage (NCBI taxonomy): Eukaryota > Metazoa > Echinodermata > Holothuroidea > Aspidochirotida > Stichopodidae > Apostichopus > Apostichopus japonicus. The sequence continues at coordinate 25,630,189 of NC_092572.1, forward strand.
GAAGAGGACTTGCTACTAATTTTTTATAGAACGATGGATTCTGCCTGTCTGCTCTAAAGGTTAACCACTCACATCAACTTGATATCCATTGTTTGCGTTACTTCACCATGTTTTGCCAATTTTACCAAATCCACTTAATACATGTATATTATTTTACAAATAGCAAAATGAAAGGCAATATTTCGACTAAATTGCCCCAATGACATTATTTACTCTGCTATTGCCAAATATGTTCTCAAAATATCACTAAATTTGAGCCGGAAAAAAATTGTATTTTTTGGCATAGAAATTACTCTGTGTGTTGAAAATTTCCATCAACTTTGTAAACCAATCAGCTTCTTCCATAAGAAAGTGTGAAAGATTTTTTTTCTTTTTTTTTTCTACTCTGGAAAGAAAACATAATAAAATGGCCAAAAACCGGAAAGTTATCTATTTAAATGATTATCTTGTTTATTTCAGGAATGCAAAAAACAAAGGCACGGTTATGTAGATATATAGTTTGAACGTAATCGTCAGGAGTACGTGAATAACAAATATGAAATGAACCAGGGTTGTTGGATCGTGCGGCTAAAAATAATCCACGGAAAGAGAAAACAGCTTTGATCGATTCACACAAAATGTACAGCCACTGTAGCAAAAATTTGTAAGAAAATGTTTACAAAATGGTTAGTTAAAACATGCAGGTTATGTTTTATATATATATAATTCTTACTTTTCTTCACTAAAATACTCCACTTTACAACTTAAAATATTATATCTTAAAATCTGTTAGGTTCAGGCATGAGCTTTTCCGCGAATTCGCGGAATATCCGTGATTTCGTTTCTACCTCAAGGACAAAAACTATTATCCTAACACACTGTAGCATACGCAAACTGGAGCCTATACCGCATTTTTTGCAATGTTCCGTGATTTTTTTTTAACCCAGGCTCATACCTATAGGTTACTTATGTTTCCAATAATAATAATAATTATAACGTTCCATTTGAAGGATGAACTGTTTTACTAACAGTATGATGCATTGTCACGCCTGTTACTGTACGTTTGTCACTGACCATAACATTGGTGTAAAGGGCAAGTTACCCCCTCCTCCCCCCCACCCCTCCCCAAGTCTATGATGTATATGAGAGCTGCATATAGCTTTACATATCTGTATGTAATGTCATCATAGGGACTGTGGAACACCTGTATTATATCATACCATTACAAAGCGACATAACTATAAGTCTTTATCATCGACTGCATAATATCTACGGTTAACCATATTTCTTTGGTTGAATAGTGCGATAGTAGGCTACGTCCTGGACGAGATGGGAGGGTTAAGTGTAAAAATGTCCTAAATCTTTCATTTTTTACCAGAAAGTCTAAGGTGACCAACATGTTTTTCAACTGTTTTCTGTTAGATTCTGTATGGTGACACAGTGATATATTTGAATGTCACACAGACCATAAATCGCTGGCAATTTAGTTTGCTGGCAGGACAATGTATGATTCCGTGCAAAAAAAAAAACGGACAATCTTTGGTTCATCGAGTAAATGTATGGTAAACCCATAATAATAACTGAATCTCATGTATAAACATAACCTTGTATGAGTGTACTGCCTGGCTGCATATAGGCCTATCATTACTGAGAGTGTTGTGGTCAAGTGGTCAAAGACAGTGGACTTGTGATCTGAGGTTTGCCGGTTCGTGTCCTGACCAGGTCATTGGGCGAGGCACTTTTATCTCCATTCGCCTGTCTTCACCCAGGTGTATAAATGGGGACTTGCAAGGTAAGTTGTAAATATAGTTGCATGCGCCGGTGTGTGGCTGCTGCACCCTATGGAAAGTCCCCCAGGGGACACGTGGATGTGGTGCGCTGTTGTCCCCAACAGGGATTGTTTGAATTGTGCACACTTTGGTGATGTGACGGTGTGAAAAGTTTCCAATGACCATGTGTTTAAGTAGTTTAAGTAGTAAAAAATATGCTTGTTATAATGTACTGCTGTTATTTAAAAGTTTTATGAAAGAAAAATTCGTCAAAGGCCGTGATCCGTGGTAGCCTAAGTATAATAAAACAGACGAAGGTTCAGTTACGTACTGTGAGAAGCGATTACCAATAGTGAAAGAATTCCAACAGCCCCTTCTCCCCCACCTCCTGAACCCTATACTATTCGTTTATGGCCATTTTAGTTACATTTCCCTTCATATTAGTCAGTTTTTCCCTCCTCATCAATTTGGTCAGGGTACACTGGGCAAAGTACCTTTTGGTACATATTTGGCAAATTATAGCAAGAAAACCTTTAGGGCCAATATCTCGAGAGATCTCTCATAAATACGGTAGCTTAATAGGGACATAGGAGGGGGAAAAAAAGGTGTTCCCCAAATCTCAAACGTTTGACTTTTTATCTCAAAATGTTGACTTTTTATCTCAAAATTTTGACATAAAAAGTCAAAATTTTCCTATATCCCTATTAAGCCAAAGTACTGTTTTGGTACATCATTTGGCAAATTATAGCAAGAAATCCTTTAGGGCCAATATCTCGAGAGATCTCTCATAAATACGGTAGCTTAATAGGGACATAGGAGGGGGAAAAAGGTGTTCCCCAAATCTCAAACGTTTGACTTTTATCTCAAAATTTTGACTTAAAAAGTCCTTTTTTTTCATTTTTCCTTTGTCCCTATTAAGCCACCGTACATAAACAGTGGTTCGTTGCGTCAAAAATGTAACAAGCTGATGCCACCTTGTATTACAAAACCAATCCAACAAAGTACATTTTTTTTTAATGCATTACAACACATTACACTAACATTGCAATATGAAAATGCTCATCGGGTTTATGAGTTAAGTGTCTTTAATCCACTTCAATGGTTTGTGAAACCTCCCAAAAAAATATGTTAAAGAAGATGTTTCGGCTTGAAGTACTTAATGATGTCCTTGAAGTTAAAAGTCATTCTTATCTGCTAATAGGATAATGCCATGGGCGTGCAATCTATCTTCTTCTAAATCTGTTTTTCTCCTTATACAAGATGACAAGAATTACAGCCGAGAAATTTCGTAGCACATCACAAAAAAGATGATATATAGATGCATGAATAGTTTTAAGAGAGGAAAAGAAATGGCTTATGTCCTTGGTAAGATGAAAAATATGGAGTGCTACTCTTTCCCATTTTTTCTTCATATTTTCTTCGCTTTTAAAAAAAAATATAAATATAACGAACAATTCAGAATCAACTCGTGGCATTGATCCGAGAATAATATTTAATCTGCTTTTTTTTATATGGCTGGACAAAATAAAAAGTCTTTGTTATAGTCCTTGGTACATTATGACAAATTCTTTACACTAATTGGGTGTCTTTGAAAAGTTATACCATAAACGTAACTATGCATGATTTTTTATTATCTATGACTTCTAGTGAAATCTTTTGGCATCGACATGCAATAAAACTGCACGCATGTTTTTTTTTCCCGCTCTGTATTTTTTTACGCATGCGCAATGCACTTCAAAGGACGCATCAAATCCGTTTCATATTTACTGCTACAATATTCTTGTTAAGACCCTAGTATGAACAGCCTAGTGTACCTTTCTTTTTCACGAAGCTATTTTCCTGTATTTATTTGCTGTACTGCCCAGAGAACGGCCCCGGCAACACTTTAAATTGATACTAGGTTTGTATCGGACAGATCCTCGGGCATATAAAATACAGAAGGCAAGCACATTCGTGTTAGGCAGAAACGGACTCTGAGGCATGTACAGTTTGCACGCGAGAAAAAGAGTAATACAAACGACTTGGCCAAGACTACTGCTGCAGCAATGACCTGCAGGGTGACCAAAAACATCATCAGTGTCCTATTGCTTCATCACAGAGATGATCCAACTTGAACTTGTAGTTTCACTACGTACTTCATAGTAGTATCATATGGGGTCTGTGTGGACCAGCTGTTAAGTATAGGTTTTGGTGGAGAGTGGGGGCCAAAAAAAAAAAAAAACCATTTTGTAACTGGATCAGTTGCTTTGAACTATATCTGCTATGGAAGGCCAAAACTGCATCCCTCGTTGTAACCGGCGTTAATTCTACGGATTAACCAAACTCTTGTGTCTGCTGTGGTGAATTTGTGACCAACCAGATAACACAAATATGAAAAATTGTAAAGAGAGAGATAAAAAATGTTAGCAAGCTGAGGGATAAAATGCATAGTAAAACACATATTATAACACAGAATAACCTGTTCTATGTGTTTGTCTTTGGAGTAGTCTCGTGCTGAGATCAAAAACTTAGTAACGTCTTGAAAACCTAAACGGGCAAACATTTTTACAACATTCTTATTAAATAGGCATATATATATATATATATATATATATATATATATATATATATATATATATATTTACCTTTAAGAATATAACATTCTACGTTGATGTTATGCTATATCTTAACAACCAAAAAAAAAAAATTGGAATTAATGATTTCCTTAATCCATGCCTTCCCCCACCCCCTCCCCGAAGCTATTTTCCTGTATCTATATATATATATATATATATATATATATATATATATATATTTACCTTTAAGAATATAACATTCTATATATATATATATATATATATATATATATATATATATATATATATATATATATTTACCTTTAAGAATATAACATTCTACGTTGATGTTATGCTATATCTTAACAACCAAAAAAAAAAAATTGGAATTAATGATTTCCTTAATCCATGCCTTCCCCCACCCCCTCCACGAAGCTATTTTCCTGTATCTATTTGCTGTACTGCCCAGAGAACGGCCCCGGCAACACTTTAAATTGATACTAGGTTTGTATCGGACAGATCCTCGGGCATATAAAATACAGAAGGCAAGCACATTCGTGTTAGGCAGAAACGGACTCTGAGGCATGTACAGTTTGATTAATGATTTCCTTAATCCATGCCTTCCCCCACCCCCTCCCCCACCCTCAAAGACTGTAACAATGTTTTAATAAAAGTCGCAACAGGAATGGCAAAATTGCAAATCGGACGATGAATACACCTAAATTGCATGACATTAATTGCAAAAGCTGGTTAATACTCAAGCATTACTAACGAACGACTTCATTGTCTCTATAATTGCACACGCTTTAATTGCTTCAAACAGAGGCCTTTGAATTTGAAAGCCAGTACAGATAAAATAATTTTCATTCTGTGTACAGCAGCTGACATGTAATAAATCGTAATAATGATGTTAAAAATATCCACATTGTGGAGATATGACGATAATTATAAGACTCCATTATATCCAAATACCCCATTAGCCGTGATAAAGTAAAAGTGTTATATCTCAGCTGGTTGATATTAATATTCGCATGATGAAACTCATGACATGAAACCAGTTATGCAGTTTGATATTACAAATTTAAACAATTTAACTTTTCATACTATTTTTAGACTCACTGGAAGACAAAACCTAAACGCAAGCTTGATTTATATTTATGCGATTTCATTATTGTACCCTTTTTGTATACTTGATTGAGAAACCGTTTTGTAGCGACAAATAGGAGGTGGAACAAATGTAAATTCAGTTACCATTCGACCTACAAGTATTTAGAACTTTATGTCACAATTAAAGATACAGTGTTGTTCACACAGTATGTACCACTATTAAAACCCTCCGCAGCAAAATGCTTCTAAATATCTTATTTCTTCTCTTCATTCATGTATTTGAAGTTATTGTTACACTGCAAATAATCCAATATGTCGGCCTGTTTCGCTTGTTAAATATGTCAATCATTTGCACACAAAAAAAATGTTTAGTTTAAGAGATTTTTCACGGTTGGTAAAAGCTGATGCATTTACCTATACTGCAGGCAAAATCCAAAGTGACTTTTTTTTACCTTTCACTGTGCCCCATTGAACTACAAATGGTTAGTTAACTTTATTAGATTTCATGCTTGCATCTTGCATGTCACTATGGAGGTGACATTTTGTAAATTAAGTTATGACAGAAATTCTTAAAAAAACAGTGGAGTTTGATTGTTCACAATTATTGAACATTCGACTTTTAAATCAGGTTATCGGTATTTAGCCCACATTCTACCAATGGTAAAGATTTCCTATAAGTGTGCAAAAACTACTTTTTTAAAGGTTAAAGGCATTGAAGACTCGCCCCAAACCGCGTGCGGCCATCTGAAAAAGCTAACTTTCTGTTGCTTGCAAGTGACGTTTTGTTCCTGTCGCTAAAAAATGCAGACAGTAATGAAACGTGATACCTTAATTGTTATTTTTAGCTGGACCTGAGATGTCCATCGCTGTATCGTTTGTATACTGTGCTGTGGGTATTGACCGCAGCTGTATGTACTGACTGTACACTAGTGTCTAATTACCGACGGTAGCAAGATGTGTGTGTATTTTCTGGGATCGATGGTGGTGTTCAACACTTCTGTCACACCTCATTCGAAACTAGGTCAAATTACCGGCATTAGACGTTTCTTTTTGCGCGAGTCTTCACACCCTTTAAAGCGCTCGGATATTATTCCCAGACGTTGAGAGAAATGTTCACTTTTGGGGTTGGACGGGGGTTTGGGGTGGGATGACACACTGTTACTGTCTGTGACCATGCCAGATCCATTTGAAAATCGTTGCTGTGAAAATCGATGAAGGAGTGAGCAAATTGCTTCCCCCCTACCCCAGTATGGAGGGTCCTATATCATTTATCAGCCTTTCTTTCTCTGTGTCCATAGTATTCTTTGAGCACATCCAACGAGAATGTTGAAACCTCTCCACAGTTAGATTGTCTGAGTCACGGTATACTTCGGGACACTCGCAGCGGTGTAACTTAGGTATATGCATATTCTCCACATGTACGTACGTTGTCGGACTCACGGCATGAATACATCGGGAGCGTCGCAGCGATGTAACTTAGCTATGATCGAGCAGATTCCCTTTGAATGATCTCGTGATGATTCGGCTGATGGGTCCGACATCTTCATATCACAACCCTCTCACGTGATTGATGGGTCCGACGTCGTCATCGCAACTGCGATCCTCTCACGTGATATTGATGGGTTCGACATCTTAATCGCAACTAAGATCCTATCACGTGATTGATGGGTCCGACATCTTCATCATCGCGACTACGATCCTCTCACGTGATTGACGTGGGTTCCTGCTCTTCTTCGTGTTTAAGAAGCGGAAATACTTTTAGTTTGTGCTATGGAAAAAAATGAAGAAATATTTTTACTGCATAATCATTATTGAAATAAATTAAAAGAGGAGAGAGGCATCAAAGGTCAGGTCGGGTCAGAGAACAGATATGTCACCTCCCCCTCCCCCTCCCCCTCCCCCTCCCCCATCTCAACCTTCATTTTTGGCACTCTTCATACATCCCATATTTTTCACGGCCCCTCCACATTTTTCTGAAACCCAAATTGACCACAGGTCCCATGATTGTAGCCCCCCCCCCACCTCTACCCTTTTGTCAGGCCTGCTGAGGATTGAAGGCATTTTGTGTTTGTTCAGGATTTCCAATTATGCAAATTTTGCCGCCATGTAGGTGAACAACCAAGCAAAATAAGACAAAATACTATTCTCAGAACAAACATGTTGGTAATGTGCTCTTTGTAATAAGTTGTCGCCACCCCCCCCATCTCCCTTACCTCTTCCATGTCCCTATCCCATGTTTCTGTCCCCATCCCCTGTCCCACACCCCTGCTCCTCGACCATTCGATTCCCTACCCCCCCCCCTCCAATTTTAATGAGAATGTTCCAGTGTTGATACAGGAAAACTCGTGGCACTAATGGTTCCAGCTTATTGCAAATTCAATCACGACTTTTCTACAAATAACCAAAGTCCACTTAAATACCCATAAAACATAGAGACATCCACAATGTGAGAATATGAATTTAAAATTAGATTCCTATGAAGGGAGACAATGTGGGCATTTATGTTCAAGACATTACCGTCAGTTGTCCTCCTCCCTCCGACATGCCACCTAACCAATATTTGAACAGGCTGCAAACACAGCACAATATAACAGTATCATCTTGCCCGACACGTGCAGGTTTAGAAAAAAATCATTGCAATAATAATGTACCTGGCAACTTCCTAATCCCCTCCCCCCCCCTCCGCCCCTACTTCCGTTTTCACCTACACCAAAAAGAAGGGGGGGGAATAGAAAAAGAGAGGTATTTTTGTTCTGATATCATCAGTGTCACAGATAAGAATTTTGGCAGAAGCTCCTATATACATGACTATTGCAGCAAGCAATTCACCAGCAGAATTGGATTATAAAGCTAAACAGTATACAAACTGCACCAGTTGACATGGTGAATAGCCTACAATTATGTCTGTCTTACCTTCAAGCTAAGACCTTTGAATGTGGACAAGGAGGGTGGCGTCGGTTCGGATGGCTTCACCTCCTTTCGGTGAGGCTCCTCCTTCAGCCCGCTGGTCCCCGCCGAGCTGCACTCGTTGGCGTTCATGCTCACGGTGTGGACCACCGGCCGACTGCCGTTAGATTCCAGGCCGCGGGTGATGAAAGGGTTGCTCCCGTTGGTGTTACTGTTGAAGTCGGTTTTCCGAAGGCTGGTCGTGGAATTGGAGAAGTTGTAACCGCCGTTGCTGTTGGAAGAGGGCGCTCTGTTAAATGCGGCCAATGGCCCGGTAGAGGATATAGTGCTGTCCAGGTCGTGAACCACACTACTGTCCCGGATTTGAGACAGTTCGTCATTAGTTCCTGGCCTCTGCGGATTAAACTTTTTCCTCCGGTTCGGCCAACACCTTCCATATCGTTTTTCGTATTCGTGTCGCACCTGAGTGAAAAAAAAAAAAAAAATGCAACATTAAAAATCAACCGTTTTTGTCATAATTAATTGAAGGTATCTTTCAAAAGGAAAATATGACAAATTTTGAGTTAGAGGTAATGGTTGGTCTTTGTATATATATATATATATATATATATATATATATATATATATATATATATATATATATATATATATATATATATATATATATATATATGTATATATATATATATATATACATACATACATATATATATATATATATATATATATATATATATATATATATATACTTGTGCATATTTGTATTCTGTATCTTGTCTTTTATAAATTAATATTAAGTCACTCAGTCAGTCACTTCAATATTTCTTTTGTTTTGGGTTGGGGGAAGGGGGGATTTTAATGTTTTTGCTGAATTAGCATTGACCATCAAAAAGCACACCTATAGCTTTATTTATTGCATAATTATATATATATATATATATATATATATATATATATATATATATATATATATATATATATATATATATATATATATAAATATTTATGTATTGAGAAAGAAAGAATGAAGTACCTCAGAACTAAAAATTCCAAATAAGAGAAATATACAGATGGCCTGTGGGTAAGATGGATAAAAAAGACAAAATTAAACAGTATTACATTTTGTTTATACACAGGATTAAAGATTTGACATGAAGTTAAATTAAGTAGAGCTGAGAGTTTACCTGTTCTCCCCACTTTCTACTTCCTTCTCCCTTCCCCCTGCCCCATTCCCCTTCCCCTGCCCCTGCCCACCATTACAGTTATGCTCTCAGGGTACCAAAATGTTCTCTTTGTATATTAAATGCATGTTGTGACTACCCAGATATACCTGCTAAATACTTTCGCCAGGTTGTTAAACTACGGTAACAATATGACTCGTTTCTATTAGTTTTTAGGAATAAACCCATCAATTGGACATGACACATATTAAATGATGATGATGATGATGATGATGATGATGATGATGATGATGATGATGATGATGATGATGATGATGATGATGATGATGATGATGATGATGATGATGATGATGATGATGATGATGATGATGATGATGATGATGATGATGATGATGATGATGATGATGATGATGATGATGATGATGATGATGATGATGATGATGATGATGATGATGATGATGATGATGATGATGATGATGATGATGATGATGATGATGATGATGATGATGATGATGATGATGATGATGATGATGATGATGATGATGATGATGATGATGACGACGACGACGTTGACGATGACGATGACGAAGACGATGAAGATAATAATGTTTATATAATTATATAGCGCTTTTCATAAAAAAATATATCCCAAAGCACTTTACAAATGACTGGAGTAAAATCTGAAGAAGCTTCCATATATATTTGTGTGTTTGTGTGTGCAGCTCTTTCCGAGACCAGCTGACACATGTTTGTGATCAGGGGTGTAGGGGTGTCGGGGGGGGGGGTAGGCCTAGGAGTCCTACCAATATACCTACATTGGAATTTGCTGCCAGTAGCGTCACCATCACCTCGCCACATTTTTTTTTTATATCAGAAGCAACTAGCTGGATGCAAACTTAAGTGAATCGTTTTGAATATATATACGGAAGAAACTCTTACGCATATTTATTAGATATCTGTATTTCATTTCTTACCTCAGTAAGTTTGAGCAGAGCAAAGAAGCACATTGTGAGGGGTGAAAAGAAAGTAAGAGACAGGGTTGTAGCGATCCAGTCCAGCACTAACGTCACACAGGCCACCATGCTAGCTCGGATGTTCGGTCTGGAGAGCGAAGTATCGAAAGGGTCACATTCGTTACATGGGAATGGATCATGGGACGAAAAACTCTGACGACGGGGGAGGAGGGGTGGGGGTGGGGGGAGGGTAACTTATACTATCCTATAATGCATGCCAACAAGGAAGAAATATCTTTAATCCATTCAAGAGCTCTAAATAATTGTAATAACGTAAGCATTACTTACAGATAACCACGAGAAATTACAAAAAAATATGAAATTAGAAGAATTAAGGATTCAGGAATTTCGGTCTTGTCTCCAAAGATTACGTTTCATGAATATACTTTTGGACGGGGTCATTTATAACATCAGGGCCTGATGAGATGGGGGAGGGGTGGTAAGGTGGGCTTTAGGCAATTAGGGGGGGGGGCATTAGGGAAATATAGAAGACGGCCCAGGAAAATTTGGCATGAAGAATAATATATTCTCATTTTCGTAACAGATATCATGGAAAATGAAGTGTCAAGGGGGAGGGGGGTATGGGGTTGACCTGTTGACATATCTGTCCCCAGGGCCCAAACGAGGCTATCAACCGCTTTGGTTCTATCAATAAAAGTTTAACATTATGAAAAGTTATTAATTAGAAGTTTCAAATTATAATAACAGGCAGGAAATCATATAACCAGTATCATATATAGCAAAATGTTATGCAAAGATGTATTGGAAAACAACTTAGAACAAAGATGTACTTAAAATCAGTTCACTAGTACACAGAGGACCCTAGCTGTATAGTGCTTGAAGTATCGTATGTTAGGAGACGTCAATTTTTTGCTAATACTTTAAAATTTTCTACACAAGATTAATTATATTGGCCCAACAAGGCATAATTTTTGCGTAGTACTTTAAACAAAAACTTGTCACAAAAGGCTATTGAAATGAACACACAATGTCTATAGGCTTGTCTAGGCAGGCAAACCATAAATATAGTATCATTATATCCACTAGATTAATGACAAAGTTTCCCACTGAAAATCAATAGCAATCAATTTTCTTATACTTGTGAAAACCTGTAAGATGCCGGTTTTCAAAATTCAGTATTATCCTTAAATATCCAACTAGGTTTTAGCATATTTCCAGGGGCACTTAAATACACATTACTAAGGACTGGATGTCGATAATTATCTGAAGAGACTATATTAAATAACACACAAAATGGATATTCAGCGTTATAATTCTGATAGCGGGCTTCGAATCCCTCTTTAGCGTGTAAAGAGTGTAAACAGAGAGAGAGAACTCTAGAGAGATAAAGAATGAGAATTGAATATATATATATATATATATATATATATATATATATATATATATATATATATATATATACACATACATTCAACGTACAGTCAATTCAGTCCAAATTCACTGAACGGTAGAAACACTAGACAACAGTGTGAAGCCCTCAATAAAAAAATAAATATGGACAAATAATAACAATAATAATAATTACAGAAACACCCACGCGAAAAATACAGGCTGATAGAAAAACGAGGTCTCGACACCGAGGTATGTTTAAGTGTCCTTGAACGATACAGACGAAGTACAAAGAAGCAAGGACAAGACTAATCTAAATATACCTGCACTACATTAATGATCTAAGCTAGCGCTACTAATGAATAATCGAACGATTAAGAACGGTGTCGAGCAGAGACCCCCATCCGTGAGTCTCGGAATCTGATCCAACAGGCTTCGCTTGTCGAAATCTTGTGATCAACGGAACGCACGAGAAAATAATAAAAACTAACAAAAAACGAGAGGGCGACAAAAGAAAAAGAGGGCGACAAATACGATGATTAAATAACTGCGTCACCATTACTTACAAGATGACTACCAGTCTTCGATGGGCTTTCCGGTTCTTCTTACGAAGTACCAAGTATGCGTAGGCGATATAGATTAGACAGATGAATGCAGTCTGAATAAAAAAATGGAACGTATATGAAATTAAAAATATCCGCACTTTGATCGTATATATCGCCGATACAGCGATATCAAATTTTGTTAGTGACGTCACAATAACATCTGAAGCATGAGTAGGGTTTATATATGACAGCCTTAAAGTTACGTCATATCCTCTTAAGACCAGTACACCCATTTCCTTTGATATAGGAAATTATATCATATCCTCTGAAGACCAGTACACCCATTTCCTTTGATAAAGGAAATTAAATTATATCCTCTGAAGACCAGTACTCCCATTTCCTTTGATGAAGGAAATTATATGATATCCTCTTAAGACCAGTACTCCTATTTCCTTTGGTAAAGGAAATTATATGATATCCTCTGAAGACTAGTACTCCCATTTCCTTTGGTAAAGGAAATTATATCCTATCCTCTGAAGACTAGTACACCCATTTCCTTTGATAAAGGAAATTATATTATATCCTCTGAAGACCAGTACTCCTCTTTCTTTTGATAAAGGAAATTTACACATCGTACTATATGTGTTACATACCATATGTCTTCACATGTAGCCTGATTTTTTTATTTTTTTTTTATGGTTTTGAATAATTCTGTAGGGCACAAATTTGCCAAATTCTCTAAGCAAAGTAATCCACATTAGAGACAAATTATAGGGAATGAAGATCAGTTTCAAATTGACTTCATTAGTTAACGATTCAAGACTCGATCTCTACACAAAGACGGAGAAAAAAGGTTGACAACTGTAGGGTTGCCATGGTGATGAGGGCATCGTAAGCTAGGCCTAGATGATATTAATCAATAATCCGGCTATAGCAGGAGAGGTCAGCCATTATCGTAACGAGGTCGCTCTGTCAGAACTAAAATTAGCTTTTCAGCAGGTTTTATGAATCTTTAGGAAATGTTGTAGGTCAGTACTATAAGGAATATACATGTACATATATTAATGTATATATATATATATATATATATATATATATATATATATATATATATATATATATATATATATATATATATATATATATATTAATGTATATATATATATATATATATATATATATATATATATATATGTGTATATATATATGTATATAGATATGTTTATGTATATATATATATATATATATATATATATATATATATATATATATATATATATATATATATATATATATATATATATATATATATATATAATTTATAAATTCTTTTCCTTTTTCACATCCTGTGCACATTTCACAATTTTCTACAGCATCAAATTAAAACTCATTCACTTTCAATCTTACATTTGTGCCTTACCACCCAGATATACCATTACCTCTGTGCACGTCCATTAAAGTCTCCATTTTCTGCAGCCTCCCTACCGTGGCTTACATATTTGTTTCATGCAGCTGGGATGCACGTGTTGTTTCTATCACATCCGTGTATGCTAGCTACCAATTTAATTTCCTTTTCTTCCATAGTTCTATATTAATTTTTATTTTTAGCCGACTCTCCTGGATAACGTTCCTGTTAGCCATCGATATCTTAACCATTGTTCTCGACCCCTCTAAACCACCAAACATTCGCCAAACATTCCTTAACCCATCTTACTTTGCATCGATCGTTGCTGATTATCGTTCTACTTTTCCGTGACATTCAAGTAGATTTTTTCCCTTGTTTATAACGAGAGTGTCGACGAGACTTTCTCACCAGGGGAAGATTACAATTAACTCCTGTATATGTACATATATATATAGATATAGATACTCACAGCAACGATTAAAACCGCAGGAACAGCAAATGCGTAGAAAATGTCATTTTCGATGTTCAAGAAACAGCTATATGTAGGGTGAGAGAGGGACAAAAAACGTGTGTGTGTGGTTAAAACATACAGTAATGTGATCAATGCAAATTTAATTGGATTAACATTAATCAAATTTAATTGGAATTACGTTAAGCATCATAACCCCCCAAAAATAACCGGAATGTAAATTGATATTTATATATAGAGTAGGAAAATAGAAACATTTCTTATATAGTTCATGGATACTAGAGTATAAAGGGTTACCATGGTAACATGTTGCATAACTTTGTTCAACCATTGCAAGTTTTATCTACCTCTGATGGATAATTCATACACACATATACATATATATATAAATATATATATATATATATATCATATTTATCAACTTTTAATTTCAGTATTAATGTTCCTTATTGTTCTTCATACTTTTTTTCCTTTTATTTTGTCACAAAATTTTCAGAATTATGATTATTAATGACCTAGATAAAATGACCTTAATATTTTTTATTTCTTCATTGATGACAACAAATGAGGGCTACCGTGGTAGCTTGTTGCATGACCTTGTTTCCACTATTGTAAATTAGTTCAAATCTCTAATGAACTATTTGTACAAATTTCAAAAACAAAAGATATTTAATCACCTTTTACTGTCATTAACCTTATTGTTTTTTCTTCCCACCTACTTACTTTCCTCTCTAACGTTTTCATTTCCATGGTGATTACCGTCCATAAAATATTACCTAAAGACCTCTGTCACGGCTATATCTCAATAAACAAAGGTTTTCTTTTGAATTTATTTTTTGGTTTGTGTTTTTTGTTTTTATATATTGTTTTTGTGATTATCCTTTGTGGACCTAATTTTCGGTGCCTCGATATGTTTGGTTAATTGCAGCAACCAGCCAATTATCATTATCATCATGAGAATAAATCACGTACGTTTAGAGAAATCTTGTTTTGATCTACAATAAACAAAAACGTGAATTTATAAACTAACTTATTTTGTTATGTCGACACAGCAAAGGTGATCATAACAACCATTATTTAACCGTCAAGCATTTTTTAATTAATTCCCAAGAAAGATGGGTTTTACTTCACAAGCATATTTATCATTTTTTGGGGGGTGGGGGTCTTTTCTGTAATAGCGTGCAGTGAACGTGGAGCAAGATTCATTATAAAAGAGATATTCTTTGGGCAGGAAATAAGACTCTTATTTGGAAAAGAAAAATATTCGTAACTGTCAGTTCAGAACCCCCAAAAATATGTTTACAATAGGTATGAATAAATTTCTCAACTTTAGGCAAATTATGTTGAATGAGGATATTATGCTGTTTGAAGTATTGTTCAATTTTAAAAATAACAATTTTGGATGAGTTACTTAAGAATTTATAAGAGATATGAAATAATTGCATAAATATATGCTTAATTCACTGCGGTAGTAAATGACTTACTAGTACTCCGTTCCGTATTGTGATATTTTAAGGCCTGCAGTGCTAGCCACCACAAATAAAGGCGTGATCCAACCCAGGGCCATGTACTGGGAAACTGAACCAGATTCGGTTGTTCTGTATGTGACCTGAAATCAAATCAATTTAATCAATAAATCAAAATCAATTCATTTATAGAAAATAATAATTGGATCAGGTTATAATACAGTCTATAACTGTACTTCAGAGAAACATAAAAGTGCAATTTTCCGTCAATTCAAGAATTTTGACAGACATCAGAATTCCTCGCAAGAACAAAATGTTAAACGCTTGCGGGTGTTAATTCAAAATCTCCACCAAAAATGAATTGAGTAATTGTCGTTCATGATGCTGTCACGTTTCTCCTAATAACTTATAAACCAATTGCAAAACTTAATAAAGATATGGTGGGATATTACTTCCCCTTATCCAGGATTCTAATGAGGTGGGAGGGGGGAGAGGGATGGTGTCATGACCCCAAATAATTTCAACACCACTGACCATTGATATGCCACCACCCAACCTCCCGACCCCCCTCTTTAATAACCCCATCTGAACGAAGCATAGGCATATGTGTCAGGGTCCATGCTAGTACATGGACAATATTCATACTCAACAAACTCTGTTATTAAAAAATTAGCAAACACAAATGTCTTTCTAACAATTAACACTCATAATTCTTTCCTTTCAGAAAATGTTTACAAAAATGGTAACAAAATCTCTGACTAGAGTTACGACCATATTTTGTCAGTATTTTAGATGCGCTAATAGGAAATGTGAGGCATGTCTTGTCTACTGAAATGCTTCAGATAATTACCCTCTGCGAGTAAGTAAAGTATATAAATCACTGGATCATGATGGGGGCTTGAAATTTGCTGATCGAACCATTTCAAAGAGTGAATTTTCGGTGTACACTGCAGGGCTGCGTAATATTGTACTCACTTTTAATACCAGCTGCACCACCATACCAAGCAACCAGAAAGCTTCGGACAACTCAAAAAAGTGGAGCAAAAGTGCTACGGCTGTGCAGGCATTCTACAAACAACAAAAAAAGAATGAAAATGCATTTGTTAAGGAAATTTTTGCATGTCTCTTTGACCGTTGTTTTGTTTTCGAAATTAACAGAAAATATTTTTGTAGTGACTACTAAATGGGGAACGCTTTTATAGACATAACAAGTGTGTTAGGTATGTTGCCTTATTAAATAACTTACAAGTAGGTGATTTTGAGAGGAAAATGGCTAACTTGTATCAAACAAATGTCAAGCTTCGAGAGCGAGAACATTTCTGAGTTAAAAATGTCGTCCAAAAGTCACATTCCACTAATTGACATGATGATCAATTGTTACCTTCCAATCTCCTCCCTCCATCCCTCAATTACGTGCAAGACAGTCGATTGTGGACGGCACGTCAAAATTGCAAAATAAATCACCCGGAGAAAGTCAATTTATTCAGCTTTCCAGATTAAGCCCACAGAGAGATGCTTAAGATATGTCATTCCGTATGCAAACAAAAATTCTGATCGAATTTAATCCATCCACAGGAGACATTGATACTACTTGCTAAACATCATTAGTATCTGAGCAACCAAGTAATTTGAACTGCTGAATATTTGGAAGGAAATATTTGGACAGTATCGACCAAAAAGCACTTCGGATAATTCAAATTTTAAAAAAGTCAGTAAAACGTGGAGAGCAAATCTTATTTTTTTTTAATGAAAGGGGAAATTTATGGCCGAAATCTGACAGGCTAACAAAGGCATCGTTTTATAAAAGTAAGAAGTAGCCATGCGCTAGAGCAACTTGATTTGTAAATTGTGAACGACTCGATTAAGAATGTGGACTATTAAAATGTATGTCGTGGTGTAATCTCCCTTTGCAGCACTTGATTGTGGAGGAGTTGAATATTTATATATATATATATATATATATATATATATATATATATATATATATTTATATATATATATATATTTATATATATAGATATATACATACACATACATACACATACATACATATATGAAATGACACATGTCAAGCAGTAGTCTTATCATTGTGGACTGAACACAGACCAAACAATCACATTTAAGGCTGGTATGAAACGGGGCGTAGGCTATTAATAAAAATCATAATCATATGTTCTGAATTGTGGACTGGATATTGTACAGACCGATCACCAATAAAACATGGCTTAAAATTACATACAGTGTTAACACTATAATACCAATACCATAGTTATGAACAGAAACTATTCGCACAAAAGAAGACATATATGAATGATAAAGCATATTTTTGAAGAGATTTAACCGGATTTATGGACTGAAAAACAAACTGATCACACTGGTTACAATACAAATCGGTGACGGTCGTGAAAACGGTATAATATACATAGTAGATCGCGATGAGCGAATTTAATTAATGCAAATTTATTCATAAAGTGGATTTACCTCATTATGGACCGAATAGAGACCAGCCATGAGTGTAATATGAGTGGCAGACATCGTAAGAAGGAAGAGCTTAACAACGCTGGCAAGATCAGACTCCATTTTCCTTTATATTGGTTAGAAGATATGAAAGCAATGATTAACAAGACCTAAATCAATTGTAAAAAAAAATAATCATAATAATAATAAAAAATAATAATAATATAAAAATAAAAATAAAATAAAAAATAATAATAAAAATAGTAATAACAACAATAAAAATCACAATCACAATTCCAATCACAATCACAATCATAATCATAACAATAATAACAATAATCATAATAACAATACAGAATAATAATTTCAATAATTTATGCATACATATAGTAATCAAAGGACTTTTGACTTAAGATCACCTGTTACGTACAGATTGCATTGATATCCACACAAATCATATTCATTCATCTTTCTTTTATTTTATTTTAAAAACCAGTTTTGTTTTTTGAATTATTATTAACATTTGTAAACAACCATGCTTAATTCTCATCACATTTTTAATTCTCTTCTTTTCTAACTCTCACCCTGTTTCCATAGGAGAACAATAATTTTGTCTAACTTTCACCCTGTGGTGTCTGAATAATCCTGGAATAATTTTATACGATCACCTTTTTAATTTTAAATTTGTTTATTCTTCATAGGGACTGCTTACATGGTTCAAGGGACATTCCACCTTCAAAGAATGCGACACTTAAACAAAAGTGAGAAATATTCTATACTCTTAGTTGAACCCCCTCCCATCTCAGTATCTTGTAAGAATATAATATTCATCAGTGTATAAATATGATTTGAACATTAAGTGAAGAAAAAAAACAAACAAACAAACAAAGATATTTTCTGATCGATTGGCATGATGACGTCACTCAGATTCGGCTGTTGCCAGATGCCTTCATAAACTTTCCCTAAATTTTAATAGTAACTATCTTCACAACACAAACTGCTGGTAGGATGTGGTTTTGTCCCCCAAAAATATACAGGACAGTTTCCAGCAAATTTTTCTTCAAACAAGGTTTTCATTCAGACACCAGGATATCTCTTTAAAAGGCAGCTTTGTAGGGACACTCACCTGTTTGCATAGAGAAGCATTAATATGGTAGCCCACAAGAAAAGTTCTGTGAGTATTAAAACTGCAAGAACAACAGGCGGTAAACTCCTTGGAACCTGTATCGCAAATAGGAAAAAAAAAAAATGAAAAATGTTGGTGTAGCGGTAAACCCAATAATTGTCAATTAGTGTGCAAAACCCAATAAGTGTGCAAGTAGCCGGCCTTTGTTTTTAACAGTGTACCCCCAAGGCATGACTGATGTCATAAATTGCTTCGTCCAAAAATCACTGGTTCCCTTTAATCTGACATTATTCCTACAATAAAGTCATTATAAATAATTCATCTTGTTTATATAGCAAGAATAAATCCTAACAATTGCCCTTGAACTAATATATGTAACAAATTGGTTAATAAAAACATCATATGAAACAATGGTTCAAAAACCGTATAACATTTCTATATTTAAAGATTATTCCCCATTTGCAAATAAAAAATTGCAATATCATATTTGGGTGCTGCCATAATTAAAAATCTAAAAGAAAATAAAGAAAAAATGAAAAAAATGAAAACCTTTCTGAAATGTCAAATGGCTTGCCAATGGTACTTTAATATATAATCAGGTTAAAAATGATCAACTCAGTGTTGCAGAAGTCCCCATATATAATGTGAAATCTTATCCACAGAAAAAAGAACCCATTATATATTACTGAAGGTTATTAAAAAAAAAATCTCCTAATATCTTCCATCAAAATGATTAATTACAGATGCAAGGAAAACACGGCGATTGGAAAAGTTTAAAAATCTGTCGAAGATTGTGACGAAGATTGTTGACTCAATTCCCACCTTCTCAGCAAATGAGGGCAAATTCCCAGTTTACAATCCAGAGGTAAATGTGTTCGCTTTTATTTGTGACTGTGGTTAGGTCTTGTTTTATATTGAGACATTTAAACTTTTTGTAAATTGACAGGCGATTCTTGTCATAAAATAGTCAGGCCTCGGGGCAACTCGATTTACGTCAATGGGTAAAAAGCCATATCAATTCCTTTCTTTCTAAAATGCACACTAAACATCCTTCAAAATAGCCCTCTTACTGACCAACGCGTATGACTCATCACCTTGACCGAAAATCCTGTGGCTCTGTGCGGACAAGTTGTTTGGACTATTCCATTCATCAGGGGGGTCTTAAACGGTGTTTCTATAATTATAGGATTGCATTAGATAAATTAATTGGTACTTACTTGCTTCAATATTTATGATGCATATTCCACGGTCATTTTCTTTGAAATAATATTAAGTTCAATAAAATATGACGTTTTGAAAGCGAAACTCGGCTGTGGCGATGTAGGTGAGCACTGTGCATTGCGTAGCTGTACCCTATTGCAGAGTACAGGATACACATATTACGTAACGGCGTGCCCACCGAAGAAAGCGAAACTTGCATTTTTCTTAGAAGACATTCGATTGGATTGTACTTGGTCCGATTGAAGACAGTGACCAATGAAAATGAATTTAACATCAATGTAAAGTTAAGAAAAAATCCTTTCCAAAACCGTTTGAACTAAATTTGTCAATGAATATTCAAGAGGATGGTTACGCAAACAAAGCACGGCTATCAAATGGTGATTTTCTTCAGTATTTACTGTGTGTTTTCAATGAGGGTTTTGAGTTCGATATTTATTAACCTTGCATCGTAAATCACCGAAGTCCGGTGGAATTTTGAACTGTATTGTTAAGAAAATAACAGAACTTTAGAGACAACACATTTCTCTGTTTAGTGCCGTTTGAACTAAGTTTTTTCGGTATTAACTTTTCACGCTATGGCTGTAGGAAAATGGTCTATATGGTAAAGTCATAGGGCTAAAACTGCGGCGGTCGAACTCAGTTCGCGTGCCGCACAAGGAATGGCGCTAAGGAATTGATATGCTGAGCTCATGACAACCCAATGTTTGACAGATTTTGTTTGAAGTATGTTTTTTTTTCTTCTTCTTCTTCAAAATGATCTTTGCTATAGATACAGAGATGAAAAGGCAGAAGGCCGGGTGAAGTTAATAATAATCCCTCTGTATGGCCTAGTGGTGGATAAAGGTAGAGGCATTAAAAATCATTATATATGGCCTAGTAGTGGATAAAGATAGTGGCATTAATAATCCTTCTATATGGCCTAGTAGATAAAGGTAGTGGCATTAATAATCCTTCTGTATGGCCTAATAGTGGATAAAGGTAGTGGCATTAATAATCATTATATATGACCTAGTAGTGGATAAAGGTAGTGGCATTAATAATCATTCTTTATGGCCTAATAGTGGATACAGGTAGTGGCATTAATAATCCTTCTATATGGGCTAGTGGATAAAGGTAGTGGCATTAATAATCCTTCTATATGGGCTAGTAGATAAATGCAGTCGCATAAATATAACAATGAAATGTACTGCAACTGGTAGGGTTTAATCGCTGGCCTGCCGGCCGGCCTGCTTACTAAAAGCAAGACGGGTTTGTCATCAGGAGACACATTCATACAATTTTTCATCGGAAATGGTCTTCCAAACTTTAAAACATACAACATGAGTTAAAATTCTTTGAAAAATTAAGATAAAGCCTTGTATACATGACCTTAATTGTAAGGTACAAGCCATTTGAATTAGCCGGCATGTATGTGCCGCTACGAAAAGTATCTATTGCCTAAGAAATGTTTGTGCATTCATTGCACTCCCACAGGCAAGAATTTCAACACCAATTAATACTGGATTAAAACTTCCCCCACCCCCCCTCCCCACCTCCTTACCCTAAATGAAACTCTTATGGGGTCTCTGTTGTTTAACGTCTTCTTCCTTTCGTTTTAAAACCATAAAGTAAATTTATATCATCTCAGAGTTTTTTTTGCGGCGAAGGGTACAAGCTGAGAGCTGAACGGAATTGAAATCTGAGTAAATCTGTAAACATATTTACCGATACACAATTTCATCGATCGGTTCAATATATAGCCATACCTTGTTGAATACCGCATAAAGTGATATCGCTGTGCAGTTACAATGGACGTTGCCATCCTTCACCTCAACCACAGCACAGTCTGTATTCACCCACAATCTGAGAAAACAGACCAAAAAAAAAAAAAAAGGTTATATAAATATGTAGAGTAATATCTTGAAAAAAATTGTTACTCTATAATGAGTACTCGGCTTTTAACAACCAACATGCATAAGTCAGATATCAATATCAAAACGGGAAAATTTTTGGATTCACTTAAGGAATTCAATATAAAGAATATGAAACATGGTATACAAAGGGTCCTACTTGGTATGGGGTCCTTAATATTTATATATGGGGTCCTTCTTATTCACACGGGGTCCTGCCTATTTACATTGTGTCCTCTCTGTTGAAAAACCTCCCTATATACAGCTGTATATATTAAGTGTCCTTTTCCCTCAGACTTGAAAAAAAAGGCTATTTTTTTTACGATTTTAAACACCGCACACCAGGAATAACTCTGTACCGCCTTAGTAGACATGGCAATTGAATAAAATTTAAAATAGAAACCACTTTATATCTCTGTAGATATAATTTCTTGGTTTTTCGTTATACATGTTTTGGCTTAAATGGCAATGTAAATGTTATACAAGATATGTTTGTTATCTATATTTACATCTTATAAAAAATTCTCCTAATTTAATAATTTTTCTTTACACACTGGGGTTGGACTTACCTATCCGAACTTGAGAAATTCATAAGACCGCAGGTTGTCAAGTTTGACATGGAAGTTCTCAAGATAAGTTGGATTCGATCCGCGTTCCCATCTGTCGCTAATAAGGGCGACTGGATTGGGAATTGGGTAATGCATAACAAGGCACTGGTTATATCATATGGGATATGGCTTATGCTGAAAACAAGAAAAATGTAAAATAAGATTCATGCATGCATGAGTATTATTAAAAATGATCAACGAGGCAATGATGATATCATAAGTGATGACACTGGAGAGTAGCATAATGAGTTTTAGTTATGTACTTAAAAAAGAACTGGAATATTAAAGAATATTTAAATAGCACATTACTTAACAACAAGAGGACGGCTTTAGTACGATCTTCTGATAGCACATGTAATTTTAATATTCACGTAGTAGTAGTAGTAGTAGTAGCAGTAGAAGTAGTAGTAGTAGTAGTAGCAGTAGCAGTAGCAGTAGCAGTAGTAGTAGTAGTAGTAGTAGTAGTAGTAGTAGCAGTATCAGTAGCAGTAGTAGTAGTAGTAGTAGTTGTAGTAGTAGTAGTAGTTGTAGTAGTAGTAGTAGTAGTAGTAGTAGTAGTAGTAGTAGTAGTAGTAGTAGTAGTAGTAGTAGTAGTAGTAGTAGTAGTAGTAGTAGTAGTAGTAGTAGTAGTAGTAGTAGTAGTAGTAGTAGTAGTAGTAGTAGTAGTAGTAGTATTGAAGGTGTTGTCAATATGTACGGTAATGGTTTTCGGGGGAAGGAAATTTTGCAATGTTTTTTTTTACCAAAACAACTGAAAGGATAAAATACCGTAGGATTCGAGCGACAGTCGTTGGTGTTAAAGGGTGAATTGTAAAACAAATTCATTTTCCAATGGTTTTAAACAGTTATATTTAAAAAAGAACTGATTATTTATGTATAATCTTGACAAAAACGGATGGATTTATCTGATAGCTCATGGTCTCACGAGTGTAACATCAACTAGGAACTGGTTTCTATAAAATGACTTTAAAGGACCCGGGCACCAAATTAAGATTGGAGGGGTGGGGTAGTATGGGAGGGGGGGGGTCAGGAGTCAGACCAAACTATGCAGTGCATGGTATTGAATCTGTCGGGCATGGCTGCACCAACTTCTTGTCAAAACTTTGCAATTTTTTACGAAAATAATTGGGGAGGGGTGGGGGTGGCGCTGTAGTATACATCTCTCCCCTTCTCCCTCTCCCCTCCACTCCTCCCCCTCCAATTCTCTCCTGGTGGAGTTTGGCGCTTATCTACGGGGATTCAGATGACATCGAAGGTGATCTGATTATTGGTGTAATTTTCAAGGTACTCAGGTTTCTTTGAATGAAGTTAATTTATCTTACCAAATATTACTTAATGAAGTATAAGAGTCAGTATCATGGTGAAAATGTATTAGTTTATTATAGGGATATTAAAACATTGATTGTACAATATATCAAATATGGAGTCTTACCTGGGTAATACAGCTGAGGATGGCAAGAGGTGCTGAACTGTCTCATCAAATAATAAAACAGCCACACCAATATTTTTATTTACATCTGAAAAAACATATAAATAAATATATATATATAAACAAATAAATAAATAAATATAGATGCTCCCAGCATGAATCTGTTAAAGCTACTAAAATTGAAAAAAAAAAGTTACAAATATTTTTCTTTCTTTATGATGTCGTAATAACTGGTCATAGTTCACATGTGCATTTAATTTTCGGTATATGTAGAACATTAGAGCTGACAGTAATCGGGTGTTAATAAGCCTCTTTAAAAAATTGCAAACATTTTAAATTTGAAATGAAATTATATAATTTCACTGTAAATATCTTTAAGCTACCACAGTGATACATACTACTGAATCATTTCTTGATGTAGAAAGAAAAAGGGTGATTGGTAATTTGCATCTTAAGTTAAATAAAAAAAAACAGTTTTGGTTCTAAGTGTCTACCTCAATAAACTAAAATTGAAACCATTTTCCAGTTTAGTTTCTAATTGCAGTTAAAAATAAATGTTATGGTACCATGTCAAAGGTAAAATACTGAGGGGGCTGCAGCGTCACTGCAGGCTGGCTTCGTAGGACAAAATGTGTTCCACACTATTGTGTTCCACAATTCTATTGTTCACAGTCCTATTGCTCACATTCCTATTGTCACAGTCCTATTGTCACAGTTCTATTGTCCAGTTCTATTGTGTTCCACTCTTAAGGTCTAGGGGTCTGCTGAGATAAGTTGTATTGTTTGATATTTATTGATCATAGCTGAAAACGGGGTCGATTTTACAGCTTCGCTGCGGCTTTCTTTACGACGCGGTGCCTAATTCTTGTAAAGACTGTTTTTTTCTCCAAAATCTAATCTTACCACTCTTCTTATAACTGCTAATGGGTATTTTGGCGATGTCTTCACCCAAGCTGATGTTAAAATCGACAGCATCTCGTTTAGGTTTTACCTCATATCTGGCCTCTGTAAGCATAATAAAATAATAATGACAATAATAACAATGTATTACGTAATGATGAGAAATTTGGTATAAGACGTTCAAAACTGTTACAGGTTATAGTAATACGAAAGAAGAATAAAAAAAATGTTTGTCCACTTTGACGAAATAATGGATATCTTCAGCATTTAAGTTGAGGGCGCTGTCTCATCGGTCCTAACGGTGACGTAGGATAGGCTCTCGGTCCTAATGTGTGTAATCTATCCAGTTCACAGGTCTCAAAGGAGTGTGTACTAAGCGCTGTAATATATATCTCAAACCATGTGCTAGTTGTGAAATATGATTAACCATAATCCACCACAACAGCCTCATTCCCTCCCACTCCCCTCCCACCCCACCCACCCCACCGCTCCATATTAAAATTGGTAACTAAGACCGTTAAGTAAGACATGTATAGTGAACATTCCACACATATTGTAAGCTAGGTTCTTTACTGAGATCTAAATGAAGCCAGTGAACTGTTATTTGTGAAAGAAAATGTTCTGTCCAGTTGGCCATAACAGAGGGATATAGGTTACATCGTATATTACGATTGTGGGTTTTCTTGTTGGGAGGGGGGCGGGGGGTGATTTTTTAATCTGTTCTTAATATATGAGGACAATACTGGCAATGTTAAAGGTTGGTGTATGTTTGTCAATTTGCAATTATAATCAAAGTGTATGGAAGATAGCATTGCTGGCTATCTGGACACTGAAATAATATATTTCAAAACTAGATTATTACTTTTTTTTCGTAAAAGAGAGGAAAAAAGAGGATAATAAAAAAAAAAAATCAGTTATCATCAGAATATTGTTATCTAAGGAATGCAAATCAATAACCCAATTCTCCTCCAGACGTCACTTTATTCAATAAAGCAACTTTATTTTTTATTATAATATTCCAAAGAGACCGCCAATCCACGTTGGCTGGTATATTATACATATATATGACCACATGAAAGCAATTCTTGTATCCTCCTGCCATGAAGGCAATTAATTAGGTCAATAATTAATGCAAGCAGGAACCCTGTAAAAAAACTCCAGGACAATTCACACTACACGTTTGACGACAAACAGGAGATGTATTTCGTAGAGGCGCCTCTTTGAAATTAGACCTTATTGCCTATTACCTTTCGTGCAGCTGTGTTCCTGTGTGGATAATAATTGTTGAAAAAAATATAATGCGTTTTCCTTTTGTAATGTTTCCCTCATGATACGTTGATGAAACAGTTTTAAAGGTAACTATAAACGGGAAAATGTCAAAAACGTTCTAGGAAAACAAGAGGGTAAATATAATTTCTAAGACATTTCTGTGTCTGACATTATTTTCTGCCATTTTGTGATAAAAACCACTACCAAAGAAACAAAAAACCGATTTTGGTTTCCTGAAAGTGCTGCAACTTCTGGGGATTTCATCCCTTGGACGTATCCCTGGCTAATAGCAGTCGACTCATAATCAGATATTCCCTCACCCCTATAACTCTAGAAACTCTGCCATCTATCACCCCCCCCCCCCCACACACAGACCTAGCTCCCCACAAGCCAGTCACCTGAAATCCCACCAAAGGCCCTCCTTCTTTTAATACCATTGACAATGTCCGCAACACCATACGAAATACATCTAAGTGGAATATTGTGGGTACAATTTCGTAATATCTCAATCAGAGATGCAGGGGGGGGGGGGAGGAGGGGTAGGGAGGAGGTACATGCTTAATGAATTTCACTTGCGTACTATTATGAAAAAGAGTGTGGGTGACCAAACGTACAAAGTACTCTGGCTATAGTGGTATCACAAAAGTATTAGTATCTGTTAACTAATTAAAAATTACAATCTGCCTGTTGCCTGGCGTAACAAGGCAAAAATATACATTATACGCATTGGTCAATCCGTTATAACACACACACACATATATGTCAATTATTCATAAAATAGTTAGAACTATGGATACAACAATTTTATGATATATAAATGTCAGAAACGATTCCCATGTGGTACCCTCACACCTTGGAAGAAATAAATGAAAAAAATGTAAAAATGAAAAAAAGTGAAAACATGAAAACATGAAAAAATGAAAACATGAAAAAGTGAAAACATGAAAAAATGAACACATGAAAAAATGAACACATGAAAAAATGAACACATGAAAAAATGAACACATGAAAAAATGAACACATGATCATATAAAGAATTGAAAAAATGAAAAAATGAAAAAAAAATGAAAAAAGAAAAGAAAAGAAAAAAAATATATACAAATCTCACCAATGGATGGAACGGAAAAGGTGACCATATCTGGACTACTGACAGTCGATAAATAGGACAAGACGTCGGAACCGAAATCCTGAATGGTTTTGATGTACATTAAAAAAACATCGTTCCTGTGAAACTAGATACGGAAAATTAAAGAATAAAAATTTCTCCATTTACCTGTGTTTACTCTTAACGTGAAAAAAAACTTTCGAATGACCTCAAAAATTGCCAGATATTCTGATACAAATGGCCACTGCTCTGAAACGTACAATTTACATTTTGACGTTGATACCTACGCAGTTTCTTAAAGGAGTAATGTCGTGATATCAATGCTTCGTATATACTTGTTTTTTAATGTGCCTCTAATTGAGCATTGCAGGCTTGTATTAATGAATTCTGTACCATCAAGCTATATTTACTCTTAACTTTACAGTATAACGCTCGTTTATTCAAAATCATCAACCTTTTTTTCTTTTTCACTTCACTTCACTTTTTTCTGGGGCATCTTTTTTTAAGTTCTCTAGAAGTGATTTATCGCAAAAACCTATCATGTTTTTTTTTAACTTCACACCTTTATTATTATTGTTAATTTTTTTATGTTATATATATATATATATATATATATATATATATATTTATATATATATATATATATATATATATATATATATATATATATATATATATATATATATATATATATATATATATATATATATATATATAAATATATATATATATATCGTCTTTACTTGTTCACTTTGTTGTAGGCAAATCACACTGACTATAGCTCTGAAGCGATTGTCTTGATGTGTTCCGTAACCTTGACTACACATCAATTACTTAGAGCCATGGTAATAATAACACTACCTCCTCCCGCTAATCTTATAAGTATACATATCATCTGCATTTACTATTATTGGATGATGTCATTTGGATCAACAAGTTTCTTCTTAACTGACTAAGAATATAAAGAAAAAACCAACAGGTGAAATTGGAAAACTAAAAGTGGATTTATATTACTGATGAGCAGTGAATCGGCAACAGAAGGTAATCTTGAGAGTTTTTATTTTTTATTTTGAACTTTCTTTTACCAGTTGCTTTCTGTTGTGCTATTAACATAGCAAAATGAAGAGATGGATGATACGTATAAACATTGCATACACACAAATGTGTATGGAAACACTCATATATAGTATATATATATAGTATATATATAGTATATATATAGCCTATATATAGATATAGATATATATATATCTATATATATATACTATATATATATTATATATAATATATATATATATAGTATATATATATATATTTATTTATTTATATGTATATATATATATATATATATATATATATATATATATATATAAATAATGAGTACACAATATATATTTGCATACACTAACTGTGTCCTTACCTTGTGAATGTTACTCCATTCTGTCTCTAGTTGTAACTGCATGGTGTTGCTGACAACAGTTAAAATATTCTGAAAATAGAATGTAAAAAATAAAGAAAGCAAATTTAAAAGAGAGTTAGGCTCGACCAAAAATGACAAAAATATGAATAATAGTTACATAGCGTCTATATATGTAAACTGGAATTCTTTCATACATTGATCATCAATCTTACTTGCTACCCCTCCATGAATTAAAAGAGAAAAAGGGAACTGCAGCAAAAACGTTAGCTCACATCAAGCTATAATCGTTCTACATATGCGTGTTAAAAGCAATACAAGCCGGGCGTAAAACTGTCACACCCATCTCCCAACACCTAAATCCACCATTTTGTAATCCCATCGGATGGAAGAGAGTACACATCACCTTAACACGTGGCTACTATCTTTAATCAATGACTTATGTTAACTTACACTTAAAGACAACAAAAATAGCTCACATCAAGCCTAATCTTTCTATATATGCGTGTTAGGAGCATTACAAAGCCGGGCGTGAAGCTGTCACACCCCATTCCCAACACCTAAGTCCACCATTTTGAAATCTCATCGGATGGAAAAGAGTACAGGTAACCTTAGCACGTGGATACTTTCTCCAATGAATGACTTATGCTAACTTATACTTACACTTACACAGACAGTATAGTCACACAGTGCAGTCACACAGTGCAGTCACACAGTGCAGTCACACAGTGCAGTCACACAGTGCAGTCACACAGTGCAGTCACACAGTAGGGTACGAAATTTCAAAACCACCGAAGAACGGAACGAAATCATATATATCCCAACTTGCAAACCAGTACATGTAAAACTGGCCGTCTGCGCCGAACCAATTTTGAACAATTTCAAGATAATTACTAATGGGATGTTGAAGCCAGCTACCTATCAATTGGTTGTAGGAGTATTCTAAATGCTACACTATACCTTCAGGGCTTAAGTTATTTTCCACATACTTTTGTTTTCAATCCCTCTGTCAGTACATCTCGTTTTACCAATAATACCCCCCCCCCCGCCCACCCGCCAACATCCCTCCCCCGGTAAAGTATTTCAAGATCTCTGTATATGTTTGATTACAATATAGAAACCGCTATAATGTTCAGCTATAGTTAATATAATTCGTCGCTTCCGCTAATCTTCAAAATGCACAACTTGCCATTTGCCCCAAAACTCTGCGTATATTCCTCAAAGCCAGAGTTCATCGCCACTGCAAGTTTTAACCACATATATAAAACTGCATTCATATATGTATATATATATCTGATAAAATAAGAGGTAAACATAAAGATGGCTGGATATATTCATCTTCTTTTACCTTCTTCCTCTGCCTCTCACAGAGCGATAAAAATAGTAATAAATTAAACTCCCGAGTCACTCTCGTAAAAAGGATTACAGTTATTAAGTCTTTGGATCCCTTTGACGATATTTAAAATGTTTCATGAATATTCATGCCGCACTTAAAAGACTCGGGTTGTCTTCGATCAAAAGGATCTTTATGAGCAATTCTGCCTACGGCGATGATTATCTTATCTTGTTTTCTTCAATTTAAAAATTCCCACACGGTTTGCGAAACCGTCGGTGAGACAAGATGCAACCTCTTTTGATGCCCGGGCAAAATCCAAACCGTTGGGAAACATGGAGAGAAAGAACCTCACCGATTTATAAAAAAAAGAAGAAGTAAAAATTCAATTTTCGCGAAAGGAATATAGATACGGCTTACAACACCCACGTCAAAGCAGTTTTCAATATTACACGATGACTCTGGAAGCAGGTCAGTACACTATTTCGTCAAAACACTGTAAATAGAAGCTTTCCTCGATAGATCCCCCCCGAGTATCTTTGCCTATTGCGGCGGCAAAGAAGAAAAAAAAACTACCATGGACCGCCAAGGGGGCAATCGTTTGAACTTATCGATAACACAGACGAGAAGGTGGTAGGCAGAAGAAGAAGGATATTTTGGGATAAGAGCAAGGAAAGAGCCTTTTATTTCTTATCCAAAGAATGATATGAAAAGGAGAAAAGATTTCAAAGAAGAAAAAAAGGGATGAAAAAATAAGACTTTGAATGTCAAGAAAATACGTTTCAATCCTAAATTTAATTATTTTTGCCAGGCAGCTGGCATAAGGTATAGGTTTCATAATAAAAAAATTCCTCCTCCACTCATAACTTATGGAAGCAAGAAAAAACACATTTATTACAGAACGGCTGAATTTGAGGATGCATAGAGGATAACGAGAAAGTGTGCAGGTTTGAGATGGAACACAGGGTGTGGCTCTTATTATCCAATACACTTTCAGACTCAAATAATATCTAGATAAAGATTTACACTCGGTGAATGAAAATAACGGGAGTGGGTGAAATCTTTGTCTGATTTTTGTCGCCGATAGCATGACCATGACGTCGCTAAGAGATGCATTCATTCATGCAGTAGAATAAATGTAGATCAAGGTGGCAACATTGAGTATACGTAAGTAAAGTACGTTAGCTGTGTATTTCATTCCGAAGATATCCACAGTTTTCATAATACAAAAATGTTTTCCAACATTGTGAAAAAGGATTATTTCAAAAAGAAAGACAAATGAGCTAGAATTACTGTAAATTGGGTTGTCACCCTATGTATGTGAAAATGTAAACATCCATTAGGAATGAACTTATTCACAAACACACATATATACGGTAAATGCTAAGCATTGTAAAATAACTGCTCCCCAGGTTTATCACTATTATTGTTGTTGTTGTTTCTGTTATTCTCGTTATCATTAATCCCATTGACATGGTAATGCATGTTGTCTTTTTGTTGTCACTCTCATTGTCTTTCTCGTTGTCACTCTCATTGTCTTTTCTCGTTGTCACGCTCATTGTCTTTTTCGTTGTCACTCTCATTGTCTTTTCTCGTTGTCACTCTCATTGTCTTTTCTCGTTGTCACTCTCATTGTCTTTTCTCGTTGTCACTCTCATTGTCTTTTTCGTTGTCACTCTCATTGTCTTTTCTCGTTGTTACTCTCATTGTCTTTTTCGTTGTCACTCTCATTGTCTTTTCTCGTTGTCACTCTCATTGTCTTTTTCGTTGTCACTCTCATTGTCTTTCTCGTTGTCACTCTCATTGTCTTTCTCGTTGTCACTCTCATTGTCTTTTTCGTTGTCACTCTCATTGTCTTTTTCGTTGTCACTCTCATTGTCTTTTTCGTTGTCACGCTCATTGTCTTTCTCGTTGTCACTCTCATTGTCTTTTCTCGTTGTCACTCTGATTGTCTTTTTCGTTGTCACTCTCATTGTCTTTCTCGTTGTCACTCTCATTGTCTTTTTCGTTGTCACTCTCATTGTCTTTTTCGTTGTCACTCTCATTGTCTTTTTCGTTGTCACTCTCATTGTCTTTCTCGTTGTCACTCTCATTGTCTTTTTCGTTGTCACTCTCATTGTCTTTTCTCGTTGTCACTCTCATTGTCTTTTTCGTTGTCACTCTCATTGTCTTTTCTCGTTGTCACTCTCATTGTCTTTTCTCGTTGTCACTCTCATTGTCTTTTTCGTTGTCACTCTCATTGTCTTTTCTCGTTGTCACTCTCATTGTCTTTTTCGTTGTCACTTTCATTGTCTTTTTCGTTGTCACTCTCATTGTCTTTTTCGTTGTCACTCTCATTGTCTTTCTCGTTGTCACTCTCATTGTCTTTTTTGTTGTCACTCTCATTGTCTTTTTCGTTGTCACTCTCATTGTCTTTCTCGTTGTCACTCTCATTGTCTTTCTCGTTGTCACTCTCACGGTCATTCTCATTATCATTCTCATTATCATTCTTATTATCATTCTCTTTGTCACTCTCATTGTCATTCCTGTGTTCATTCTAGTTGTTGTTGTTGTTGTAGTTATCGTTATTATAATTATAACTTGATAAACAATAAAACTGAACAATGAAAGTATTAACCAAGTGTCCTTGTTGTTTGTATTACCTACGATATCACAAAACCAGATAAACATGTCCTCTTTACCTAACCAGTCTCTCTCCTTTCCCATCCTCTGTTCTCCCCACCCCACCCCTCCCCCACTCCGTACCCCCGATGTTTGCTACTCCCTCATGCATCTAAACACCCATGGGATTAACTTGAATAACAATGATTGATTCTACCTTAACTTTTCAGCCTCTCATGCGACTTGTCAAATAAACTGTGCATGACTTGACTCAAATGTGATCCGATTTAATATTAAAGTGAAAGAGAGCGATAGTTTTAAAAGGTCACCAATAATCATTAGCTCATAGTTTTTTACATGAAAGAAGACAGTTGATCACTTTCTATTACGTGTAAATGTTTGAGGGCCATGCCTGCCTGCCATTTCGATCCTAGCAGGATCTTCATCGGAGGCTTAAAACTGACATCACGAAAATAAGTAAAACTAAGAAGACAGCTAAGAGACACAGATGGATAGAGAATTGAATTGGACAAAAATGAGGATAAATATAGAGCAATAATTAGAC
Organism: Apostichopus japonicus; assembly: GCF_037975245.1. NCBI lineage: Eukaryota > Metazoa > Echinodermata > Holothuroidea > Aspidochirotida > Stichopodidae > Apostichopus > Apostichopus japonicus. The sequence continues at coordinate 25,663,855 of NC_092572.1, forward strand.
CCGACTTATGGAGGAGTAAGATGGATGGGGAAGATAGCTAATAAAAGGACTAAGGGCTGTGGAGATTAACTCCGAGGAGTGTAATCATGAGTCGATGAGAGGTAATATTCATTGCCACGAAAAATTTAGACTTTGCACGGAGCAGACTTATATGGAGTCGATCAACTCACAACGATAATGGCAGGAGCTGGGAATGTATGGTGGTTGAAGCATACTTCATCCACCCCTCCCCCACCCACTCACGTCATCTTTAGAACGCTTGGTTGAAGTAGAAAGATGCTAAAATGAGGAGTTACTGCCTCCAAACTGCTTAATTAAAAATCTTTCTGCATTTAGGAGTATGTCGAGGATACATTACAAGCATTGAAACTTAAAGTCACAGAAAAAAGTGTGCAATCTATACCGTGTACGGTGTACAGAGTGTGTGATACCATAAGTAATATCTGTAGTAGGTATAATCCAGGTTTTGTCCCTTTTCATTATTATTTATTCCACTCATATCATCATGGTGAAATGGTTGCCACAAATCAATTTTATTGTAATCTGCTCCTAACTCATCAATAAGCCTTAAAATTCCGACCAATTCAGAGATTTCACAGTATCTTTGAATTCAGAAGAGGCTGTATCTGATTAACGGGAATAGCTAGAGACTATATTAATATTACATTCAAACATTTCTTGTTTCTTGGACTATAAAATATTATGACTAACTTCCTCACCCCTTGATCACATATCTTTCAAAATCACTGCTTTAGTTTACAATGTTCCATAATTTCATGCATTTGCATGGTATATACACACACACGCACACACACATATATATATGTATATACATATATATTTCTCAATTTACTTCTCAGATTACAATGTTAAATCTTCTCATGCATCTGCATAACACATTCATCGATTTACTGTTTTAGCTTAAAATGTTCCATCTTTTCATGTATCTGCTTGGCATATATATATTCCTCAATTTACTGCCTTGTTTACAATGTTCCATCATTTCATGCATTTGCATGACATATATATATTCCTCAATTTACTGTTTTAGTTTTAGTTTACAATGTTCCATACAAATATTCCATCTTCTCATGCATCTGCCTTGGCATATATTCCTCAGTTTACTCAATAGTCACCCACCGATGGGTAATCATTGAGCCAGAACAGACATCCATCATTAGCATAATTAAAATCGCATCCGTGACACGACGAGAGGAGGGAATCAAAAATTCATCAGCCTTGCGACAGTCGGCTATACGTATTTACAGGTCTAAAATAATTACCATGCATCCCTACAGGAACAGAGATGCCACTTATCATTATTAAGAGCTGGCTAGATCATCTGTAATACGTTCTTTTGATGTAGTTTAAGGGACCAAAATGCATTCACAGGGATCTTATTCGGTCCGTGTAACATTATTTTATGTGGCCACCCAGAGGGGGGGGGGGGGGGGGGTAGGGAGCTTCCAAAAAGTGGGGTGGGCAAGCATCAGAGGGGCAGTTCCTCATTCCACAACCACCACTTGTTATGCTATAAACCGATAAACTTAAATATATATGATGTGTTAGTACGCTATCAGTACTATTATGGTGCACGTGACTCTATTAAAATTAACAAAGGCTGAAAATATCCAAAAGACAGTTCTTCATCAAAGGGGCTCATTTTATTTGCCTGTAGGGCACATTTGCTATTTTGGAAAAAAAAAGTGGGGTCACGTGCCCCAGTGCCCCCGCCCCCCCCCCCCGTGGCCATCCCTGTCGCCATCTCTGTGGCAGAAGATGTACCACATGTAGAGGACAATGTAAACAATTTTTACTGTTTAAATTTCACCCTCCCTTTCTCCAGAAAAGGGGATTACAGTAGCAAGTCTGTGATATAGTCATGAAAGTTATTCATTAAAAACATTACTTTCCGATGTCATTGTTCTCAAGTTGAATTGGTCCTTGTAATGAGGAACATTTTGTCAATGTTTCTCTGTTACATTTAAAATTTCATCAAAAAAAGCAACACTTTTTATTTCAATTGAAATATTATTTTCCTATGTGACTATAAGTTAAATATGATAAGTCCCCCCCAAAAAATAATATTATTTAGCTCAATTGACCCCCCCCCCCCCCCAAACTTTCTTTTTATTTAGCTTAATTGTCATGATGACATCAATCATTCATTCATTCACATCTTTGCATTACAAAATGCTAGGAGGAATCGTGACTTTTATCAAAAGATGCAGACACTTTCCATTGTGCCGTAAGCGGTCAATTTCAACCTTAATGTGATGGAGAATATATATATATATATATATATATATATATATATATATATATATATATATATATATATATATATATATATATAAATATATATATATATATATATATATATATATATGTATATGTATATGTATATGTATATGTATATGTATATGTATATGTATATGTATATGTATATATATATATATATATATATATATATATATATATATATATATATATATATATATATATATATATATATAAATATATATATACAACAGCGTTCAACTTTGAACTAAGAATCCCATTTTCCGTGTCTGTGATATTATTCCTTACTGTAACCACAAGGAATAGTTTAATGTTCAAATTTTACGCAGCCCATTTGAACGTTCTGTTTGTTGTCTCTATATAAAACAACACTACGGTTTCTGTGGACGAAAGCTGACATAACATACATTCTCACTCATGTACAACAGAATGCCCATTTGATAAAGCACTCTGTGATGTGATACCGTAATAATTTTATGACTTTTTTACGACTATTACCTGGACGACTATGATGCTCTGATTGTAAGTGTGGGAGCCCTCCAGAGGGCCTGACCTCATGACGTTTTGGATGAGTAAGACCACTTGTAATAGCTCTCCAGAGGTGTTCAACGACGCGGATGACGTAGCCAGAGCTAACGTGAACTCTGTCGAGACAGTCATGTTTGGTTCATTCCACTCATCCTGCAAATATGAAGGAAAAACGAAAAAGAAAATATAAAAATTTTAGACTAGATGAAACTTTAGTTATTCTATTCTTTTCCCACCAGAGAGAACAATTTTGATATCAGAAAGAAAAATTACTAATCGCATTCGACTCTGCACATAACATCACACTTGCATTAAACGGTGCAGCAAATGGATAATAAAATATACTTTTGACTCAGTATTTCATAAATTCATTATTTGAAATGAATTACAACTCTTTATCAGTCAAACTAGCAAACAGCACGTTTTTTAGCTTTGAAATATCACGTCGACTAACGCCCCCAATTCCACAAGTGTCGACTCATTAAACCTATACAGTAGAAACTTTAATAGGCGTGTCTTCTGACCTTACAAGGACCGTAACGTTAGTACACTGAGAATACCTAAAAACGCAGCACAGTAGGTTGTGTGAGAAATAGAATGTTGCAAACATTTCATGCAAGCGTGAAAAAAACTTACAGCGGTTAAACAAAATGATCATTTTTCTTCCAAACCATATATATACATGTGCAGAAGAGCTTGGTTTTGGTGATTTCCTTGGTGCATCGTGAAAGCTATAAGAGTCAGAGTTGATAATTCAGATCTTTTTCTCAAGCGTGAAGGTTATGACGAAGTTAAGCCAGCCACGAGACCTTGGTACTGATAGACTATAGATGTATGTTTGCATATATTAACTGCACATACATGTAACATGTAATATTACTAACTGAAGTGTAACTTGCAAAATGTCAAAACAGGTTGGCTCCCCCCCCCAATCCCCTTTGCTGTGATACGAAACAATTGATGCCCCCTGTTTTGTTTTGATTTTTGTGAGAATTAAGGATGGACCAAGGAAGGAGTAAAAGACAGGTATAAATATAACTGTAGAAATTAATCAAATGAATTCCATACATGTAATGTCAAATGCCTGTAATATATGACCAAAGTAATAGTATAAAGCCCATTGATGTGTGTTTGCATACATCTAGTGTAAATGTAGCCAATTTAACATATGGTAAGAAACATTATTAAATATTTTCAAGTATTTTCAAATTGTTGAAAAGGAAACGTTTGATACATGACCTTTTTTTCGAAATTATTAATGTATTAATTTTTTATATATAAATTTTATTTCAATTATTATTTGTTGTTGTTTGTGAGAAGGATGAGACAAAAATATTAAAATTTAATAGAGTAATGACCTGAATTTCAAACAGTGGTCTGAAGATGACCACGGTACTAGAGTGTGCAATAACGCATATTACATACTGACAGTATGTAATATGAGACATTTCATTGATTTCAATATGTCAAAAACGATTTTTAAAAAAAAAATTATTATTACATTTTCCATATTGCTGTGAAACTGTAGTTAGCTGACAACTGAAGTTTGTCACTTTTGTTGATGTGAGAATGATGGGCCAGAGAAGGGCACTTAGACAAATACAAAATGTAATCTAAACATAATTTAATCATGTCACATTGATTGTGCACAACATAGCCTGAAAACGATCAAGTGACTAGATTTTCATATGATGTAACTATATGTAGTTTTTTCCCCCATCCATTTGTTAATTGATAACTCTTGAATCAAATAAACAATCAATTTCATACTTCATACGAGATGCTACAAATTCAACTCTTATACGCTTACGTCATAACAGAATAACAGTTCTTCTCAATAAACAACACAATCGATCGAAACGATATTAATGTAAAATATGATCGCATATCCCGAAGGCTTGTTTAAGCTGCATGAAGTTAACTTGACTTATTAATACAACGATATCTATGCTGTGTGTGATTGAGTACAATTATTATAGTTCAATGTATTTATATGTAAAGTTATTGAATACTTATTTTGTTAAATTTCAGAAGATAAAAGTTTTTTTTATTAAGTTTTCTTCCCCTCTGCTGTGACACCAATAGAAGATGACTTTATTTAGCACAACATATATATATATAATACGGTGGTTAAACCAGAAGACATTGCATGTACATATGTATACATACCTGTTAGGTATACGTTTGGTAATAACATTTGATTTTATTGTACGGCGGCTAACTTCATGACATTCCTTACATTTTGAGGGAGGGGGTTGGGTGGGGGGGGGGTAGGTTATTCACAATGCAATTTGGAACTTATTCTTGATCAATGCAACTACATACAGAGTTATAAAGTGTTAAGAGTTATTTTAAACAGAAGAAATGTACAAAGTCAGCATATTGTGTACAACAATATTGTGTACAATTGAGTTAATAAAAAAGAAGCAAACTTCGCCAGTTAATGTTCCTATTTACCACAAATGTCAGGCAACAACATCCTGTTAATTTCAAGGAGCCCAACTTGTTTTGTTTTATCCTTCTAAATTACAAACATGACTGACGATCAATTTCAACAATCTGCCTCGGGCTTTTTTTTCCTTTTCCTTTTCTGTTTCTTTAGTTCTATAAATTATTATGTACGATTATTTTTACCTTGAGAGCTTCTATTGTCTCACTGGAACATGCAGTGGAATTGATCTCTTCATCCCATACCGAACTATCCAGGCAGGTCCTCGTCATGTTACCTATCGATTAACAACAGGAAATAATACAGAATAAAACAGAATAATACAGAATAAAACAGAATATAACAGAATAAAACAGAACAAAACAGAATAGAACAGAATAGAACAGAATAAAACAGAATAAAACAGAATAAAACAGAATTACAAACTTGGAATATAAATTATGTATTACTTATGTCTGCCTTTATTCATATCGCATTTCCTAATGGAAATCATTTCAGCTGTACAGGTTCGAGTCCTGGTCAGATCATTACGCTGTGTGCTTGGGCAAGACACTTTTTATCTCCATTGCCTCTCTTCAACCAGGTGTATAAATGGGGACCTGAGAGATAAAACTGTCAGTTTGGCGCTGTTGAGCTGCTGCCATTGTGGAGGGATTGTTTCTATGTTTCACAGGTTATCGTTGATCAGGGTAATCTTGTGATGCGCCTTGAGCACCGTTATCGGTGGATATGTCTGCGCTTTATTAATTCTCAATGTTTTCATTATTATTTTATTATCACATGTAGACTTGTTCGATTCTTCAGTCTTATACGTGAAATTACAGGAACAATAATTATTTGACTGGCATTATCTCCTGATCAGAGTATTAAGAACTGTTTGGCTAATTCTTTGTTAAGGTCCAAAAAGATTTAAAAAAAATTACCAAAAATCTAGATTTGATTACAGAAATCTAGAACCTGTGTTTTTACAGAATCTTCAATTCCAATAAATCTGTCAATGTACAAAACTAACTGGCCAATGTTTTTTTCAAGTGACCCTTTTTCGCTATCCTTAAAATCAGGTCAATTGTTCCCCTCTTCTCAAATAAATAGTGTGTAATATCTGTGTGCTTGATCGGCTCCTAGAGTGAATACATAGTGTGTACATGTTCTTATGATATATGTATATCTCCCAATAAAATACCATTTATTCTATATATTTCGCTTCTTATTTTCCATATATTCTTGTTTACTTTTTCGCTTTATTTCTTATGGTTGCACTTAATGTGTATGGTGTGTTTAACAGCTCGGCAGTAAATGAAGCAGAAATATGGCACTTGATGTCTACCATATATATATATATTCATCGAGCAAGGCCTGAGGTGTGATTGCTGTAGGCTAATACTGTCATTACACATGTTTGGTGAGGAAGGTCTTGCATAATCTAATCAACTCTACGAAAGGGAAAAATCTGTGAACACAAATCTATACAGAAGAACAATGCATTTATAAGATTATACCCTATAGCTTAGTTATGTAAATTATATGCATCGTGAACTTAAATTAAGATTGGTGTAAACAGATTACGTATAGAGATCGCACAACTCGTTGCACGAGCAAATTTCGTTATATAGGGTTGACACTGAATATGGACAGACAGGTACAAAATAATGTAATTAAATGTTTAATTGGGAGTTCTTATAGAACTCAGGAGGGACCTACGATAATTAATTCAATTATCCAGTAATTTATAATTTGGGCAGCTTTCAATCCACGGCCTTTTCGGCTCCCGTTTATCTTTATTTGTGTTTATCAAAGAAGATCGAATAACCGGGTTGAGCGTGAATTTGCAACCTATTTAATTATTTGAATCAAAACTGGTTATATTTAAAGAACATCAAAATAGAACAATGTAGAAATTTGACTTACGTACGAGGAACTTAAAAGAAGATCAGGTGGGCCTATCATCTGCTTGAAAATTGAAATTTGTACCGGGGTCATCCAGGGGTCAGATTCGGGAAATTTTAAAACGGGATCCACCGGTATCTTTGGCGAATAGTTTGAGGAAGGTGTGTGGGGGGGGGGGGCAAAACAAAATCGTTATATTGTTTATTTTAAAGTTTGTTATTCAGTTGGTAATGGTTAACAAAGAGAATATTGTCTGTATTTCGAATCCAGAGAATGGCCCTAAGTATTTTCTCCCCCGGGACAAAAATTAATTCAATGTTGTTGACTTGGTAATTGGCATTTTAAACCAACACTTTAACAAACAAAGAAATGCTCTTTTACATATATAAATTCGTTTAGCGAAATGCATGATATATAGATACGTGTGTGACCGCGAAACGACCCTAGCAGATTTAGATACCCCATTTCCCTGGCGACTGGCCTCATGTATTTTAGCGTTTTCTCTGCGCAGAGTATTATAATCATCCACACCACTCCTTGAAACACCTCACTTTAATGCCTAGAGCTGAAACTTGCCAAGATAATATTTATCCGAGTCAGAAATGGCTCCAAATGCAACACTTTCATAATGTTTCTCTTTGGAAGAGTAATATATATATCCCGTCCCAGGGGGAATGAAAGGTTTGTCAAAGATATAGTAGGGTAGTTTACAATTTAGGCCAGTACAGAAATAGCAAAAGCATACATTTCAGCCGAGAAAAACGACACCTGGACGACTGCGTCGTGGCTCCATCTGTTTACTTTGCGGGGCAGTTTGTCGGCGATCTATATATATATACACCACTGACACATCAGCTTACAGTATTGTTACAAATCTAATATGTCAAAGAAATACCTTGCATAAATTGTTTAATCAATGCATATTACTTAAGAATAACACTAGTACAAACAAAATAAAGCAAACTTCATAAAAAAATTGATATAAAAACATTTCAAGCTGATAGAAATGTAATTAAGTTCTAAAACCAGTTATGATGCATTATTAGGCATGCTTGAGACAATTATTTCGTAAATTACAATATATATATTTTTGTAAATTTGATAGGTGGAGGTGGGGGGGGGGGGGGTTGTCTGAACTGAGGTATAGGCACATAACATTGCTGCATATTATGTTTGAGTCAAGCTTGATGGCTGGCGATGATGGTAACACAATCTCAAATGGCACTAAAATTGCCCCGTTAGATAAGTTGTTGTTTATGAATATGCTAAATTATTCATGAAGATGGGTGTGGTCAGTTAAAGAATGAGTTAGCAAAGTGTATTAAACGTTTGAAGAAAGTCATTAAGTGATGCATGTTTCCCTAATAACCATGTTTATTGTGTAGCTTTGTGCACTGAACAAGTCCGTATGTTTATTGTTTGTTTATAGTTGTTGCTTGTATATGTAACTGAAGAAGGGTTTCACTACATAATACAAATCTGTCAAACTGTTAATACCAATAGCTGAGAGACACAGCACATATTTTGTTTCGTATAATTAAATTACATTCATAAAAAATGCATTGCTTCTTGGCCCTTACACCCAGTTGGGACATATTTTTCTATACTGTAGTGTCATGTCCCGCTTCAGAGCACTCCTATTGCCAGTACGAGCAGTATGAATATCATGTTTCTGTCAGATCAAGGTTAGGTACTGTTTGTACTGACAATACCAGTGCTTTGAGAGCATGATATTGGGTACAGTTTAGAGAGGTATTAGCATTAGGAAACTGTCCCAACTGGCTGGCCCTTAGGTTAAGATCATATGTAGCATTATGTTCCTCTTGTAGGGACACTGTAATACACACCTGACAATAATCACACAGTCACAGTCTCGATGCAAGGGGACTTGGGTTGAGAGCGGATCAGTCGTTTTGTAGCTTGGTTTTTCGTGCCCAGGTTCTCTCCTGGGCAGTGACTTTTCTTATTAAGTAATATTATGTTTCCCTTGTAGGTACATTTTTGATACACACCTGACAATGATCACAAAAATCACAGTCCCAATGCAATGGGGATTGGAGTTTAAGAGTGGGTGACATTTCTTAAAAAAAAATAGTAAATTGAATTTAACATGTTTCCTGTTGCAATTGTAATCATGTTGAAACAATTTATGTGCTTTTCGAATTGTTACATGATCGACCGGTGTAGATCTCATTACATTAATGTTTGCTGTATTTAGAATAATGTCATCAATCATTTGGACCAGTATTCTGCGCATTTTAAATTGTTAACATGACCAGGGTGTGGGTCTCTCTTAACATTCATGTGCTGTTTTTAGCATAATGTAATCAATTTGGACCAATATTCAAACAATATATAAACAATCAGCCCACCCTTCGGATGAGCTGATGCTTGGGAGAAGTCGGCCGTGAGGGGAATTTCACAAGAAGCCAAGCCTCGCACGCATTGAAGAATGACGTCTGCACTGCGCATATGCTTCCTATAATCTGATGAAGCTACTCATAGTTATAGTCGAGTCAGGAAACACGCTTAGGATATGCAATGCATGCATGCATACAAGGTCAGTTCATATATACGCGTGCACCTGTTTCTTATATTGAATATATATATATATATATTACCCACTAAACAAAAACTAAGATTTTTACATGGCTGTGGTTAATTTTGAAGTTGGGCAAGGACGAATTCGATAAAGATTAGACAAACCTAACGCCATGACAACTACAGATCAACAACAAATATTAATTTGTTCCATTGTTTAAAGCCACTGAAATACCGGTAACATCATCGCACAACCGGTTTGGCACAGTTCATTACATTTCTCAGAAAATGCTGATTGATAAAGTAGCGAATTTGTTAATTCATATAAGGCACATCATTGACAAATTCACTTCGCAAAATATGACAGCATTGCATGTTTTTTGTTGTTGTTGAACGCCTATTTCCCCATAGATGTAATCACCCAGTCCCGACACCGCCCGCCCCCAGCCCCACCACTCTCCCTTTCTGTTAACTTTATGATATAAACTCTAACTATAGTGCAGTGGATTCATTAAACTGTTAAAATACATTTTATGTTCCGCGCATGATCATTACATCATTACAAATTCATTATTAAAGATATTTTGGCAATCTACAGTAACTGAATAGGCCTACTGTACTCATTAATTACTATATTAATAATTCAAAATTGAGAGTGTAGAGAAAAGTTATGGCAGCAGACTTCGGCCTTGGGAAAAGTTTTACAATTACCATCACCGTATACCTTATTTTCCCTCTTTATTTAACTTGCCCCCCAAAAAAAGCGCAAAAACACTGACAATGCGGTTTTTGGTTTAAGTTGTTTACTCGCTCGGTCACATATCTAAATACCGCATGCAGATAGAAGATGAGCTTATACAGTAGCACTGCTGTAGTTTCAAAAGACAATTTTGTTGGTAGATGAGAATATTATCTGCCGAAAGATTAATGTTGCAGATGGTAAGTTAGAGATTTCCCAGTAGATACATTAAATTACCTTGGGAAATAAGAAAATTGCAAATTTAGGATGCTTGAGTTCATTTTACTGCATAATTTCCTTCTCTGGCATAATCATTAGAGATCAGCCTATAAGCTCGGCAATTGCAAATCTACAGACCCAAATGCTCTGATAATCAGTATAAAATCCATGCTTACAGTCCTATCAATGTATATATATATATATATATATATATATATATATATAAATGAAAATCGTAATGAGTTGGAAAATCAAGGACAGTGAAAAAACTTCCAGCCTCCACCGGGATATATATATATATATATATATATATATATACATATATATATATATATATATATATATATATATATATATATATATATATACGTACGTATTGTTTATTTTCATATCACACCATATCACTGTACGTGCGAAAGTAATTTATGATAAAATACGAATTACTGAGTTAAATATGTTTCAGCAGAAGGACAGAAGTAAAAAGCTGCAGGCCATTTTGTTGTTTTCGTGGTTGTAAGAATGCGATATTACGGAATGGACATTATTTAGATCCAGGGTGTCAATACCGTATCAAATATTTAATACACATCCACATACTGCAATAATATTTCGCTCTCTCTCGTAGAAGGACAGAAGTGAAAGTTTTCGGGCATTTTCCAATGTTGCTGTTGTAGAATGCCATCTTAGGTCATGGAAATTATTTAGATTTAGGGTGTCAAAACGTCTCAGGTTTTTTAATACACAGCCACGTACTGCAATAATATTTCTCTCTATTTCTCTCGCAGAAGAGGTTGGAAATGTTTTCGGGCATTTTGCAATGTTGTTGTAAAATGTAATATTAGGGCATGGACATTATTAAGATTTAGGGTGTCAATACCGCCTCAGATATTTAATACACATCCAGGTACTGCAATAATATTGCTCTCTCTTTCTCTCGTAGGAGGAGTAGTAAATGTTTTCGGGCATTTTGCAATGTTGTTGTAGAATGTAATCTTAGGGCATGGACATTATTAAGATTTAGGGTGTCAATAACGTCTCAGATTTTTTTAATACACAGCCACGTGTACTGCAATAATATTGATTTCTCTCTCGTAGAAGGACAGAAGTTAAAGTTTTCAGGCATTTTCCAATGTTGTTGTTGTTGTTGTAGAATGTAATATTAGGGCATGGACATTATTTAGATTTAGGGTTTGAATAACGTCTCAGATATTTAATACACATCCACGTTCTGCAGTGATATTATTTCTCTCTCGAATCGAGAAATGGATGCTTCCATCATACTGAATAAGTTTAAGGCTGTGGCAACATACAGTATAACATAAGTTGACAACTTTAAGAGTATTTCTAAGAAAATTAGTAAAAGCAAAGAATATTTTCCATTAATTCCCGAGTGGCGTAATTCTGTCTCTTAATCGCATCAGATGAGATTGTAAATGTATGTATCTTTTAAAGAAATGGATGCTCCCATCACACTGACTAAGTGTAAGACTGTGGCATCATACAGTATAACATAAGTTGACAACTTTAAGAGTATTTCTAAGAAAATTAGTAAAAGCAAAGAATACTTTCCATTAATTCCCGAGTGGCGTAATTCTGTATCTTAATCGCATCTGATGAGACTTTAAATTTAAGTGTCTTAAAGAAATTTCGTTTCTTTTTTCTTAAAACTGAGATATTACCGTTCACTAAATTGTAAAATATTTATGTTATGTTAACGTGTTGTATCTGTACTATAGTATAAAACAAAACATATGAATAAAGCGTATGTAAAAGTGATAGGCAAAAGTTCAAACCTGCTAGAAAAATGCGCAAATCCGATTACCCCAAAATAAGAAAAACAATGAGACATTATTAATTATTCGATTTGTGAAGCCGTGACTAAACTCTACCGTCCTCGAAGTGAGTTTGATCAAGATACGGACTTCATATATCCAGATAAAAAATTTTAAAAAAATCTGAAACAGATGTTGTTGATATCAAGTCGAATCAATTATGATGATTAAAAAATTCAATTAAAAACAATCTGTATTAGTCCCTTGGCTTGGATATAAAATTCTGATATATATTGGTATTTTCATTACAAAAAAATTAATGCATTACGACATTTTAATGCATTAGCTTAATACTTGAGTCGATATTGATGGAAGCTGAAAGCCTTGGATATAATGTACTATTCATACATTTATGTATGTATACATATAAATTTATATATATATATATATATATATATATATATATATATATACATATATAAAAAAAATTAATGCATTACGACATTTTAATGCATGAGCTTAATACTTGGCGATATTGATGGAAGCTGAAAGCCTTGGATATAATGCACTATTCCTACATTAATGTATGTATAAATATATATATATATATATATATATATATATACATATATATATATATATATATATATATATATATATATATATATATATATATATATATATATATATATATATATATATATAATTAATGCATTACGACATTTTAATGCATTAGCTTAATACTTGTCGATATTGATGGAAGCTGAAAGCCTTGGACATAATGTACTATTCACACATTAATGTATGTATACATATATATATATATATATATATATATATATATTTATATGCAGTACATCATACATTACATTATATATGGCCAAATTTGCCAGCATGCATTGATGTTATAGGTTATAATACTCCAGAAGGAAACAAGCCAGTGTCCACAGCACACTAGTGTTGAAATTACCCACTGTAATAGCATGCAGCAATAATACATGTGTACCCATCCGAAGAATTTTAAGTTAATATGGTGTCCACGCACTTCAAGTTCCCGACCCCCCCCCATCCCGCCACCCCCATCCCATTCATGGGTTGAGAGTCCTCTCAGAGGAAAGAAATTTCACCCTTTAAACTACGTTAGCATGACAGTGAAATTATATTTGAGGCTGTATAGCTCTGATGTTATGAAGGAGGATAGCAAACAGTCCTATGTCACTTTAACTCAATCTTTGCTCTGGTCATATCACCTGGTTGACAATTTCTGATTAGAAAAAAAATTGACATTATGGTTAGGCTTTTGGGGGAATTAACTCAGTCGAAGTAAACGCTAATTATTCTGTTCCTCATCTTGCCAACTGAGAGAACATTTTATGGAAATATTTCCCAAGATTCTGATCAATGATTTCCAAACGTTTTATTCTGTTATATACACACATGCATTAAAGTTAGTGCAATTATTATGAGGGGATATGTATCTGAGCAACTTTTTTTTCAACTAGAAAATTCATCGTTGGTGAAAGATTTTTTTTAATGATAATTTATTCTGTTTTCAATGTTAAAACAGCTAACTGAGAAAACATCCAAACGTTTGCAAGATTATAATCAAATAGATGAACCATGTTTTATTCTGTTTTTTTTTTTAATTTTATTTTTTCTTAACGAACAAAGCTGTTGGAACTGCGTTCATCTCTGCTTATTTCTTTAAACATCACACTTAATAAATAAAACAAAATGCCCACACAGGGAGCAACGAACTTAAATGCACCCAAATTTAACTTTTAAATTTATACGATATATTTCCCTTCAGACAAAATTAACATATTACTGCTTGTTTTTTAGAGACCACGAACCTCCCCCTATACCCCCCACGAATAAAAGAAGAAGATGGAATTATCAAACTTACGACACGCCGTTCACTGAGAAGAAATTGATCAAAATGTCAAATGCAGTATTTTACTTTACCACTGACGTCTCCTGACGACTGATAACTGATATTAACGGCATATTAATATTCACAAATTTGCGGGAGGGAGAATAGCTGAAGAGGCCTAATTATGGTTTATCATATTTATATCCTGGAAGACAGAGACGGCAAGAATGAGATTATTTAAGGAGATTGATAATATAATGTTATTCTGCTTAAATGTCAATTATTGCAAAAAGCTTTAATTTTTAGAATGATTCATTAGTTAAAGGATATAACCATTGAAAGTCCAACATTAATTCTGAAAGCATTGTAGACTCATTAAAAAATTTTGACCAGTAATTAAATCCATTATTTATTATCTGTCACTATCAAAAATATTACCAAATCGCCGCTTCGCTGTTTTTCAGAGAAGGAGTCAATAAAATGCAATAATTACGTTCCAACTTCTTTCACCTATGACATCATCTGACATTGTAGAATTCAAGTGGCTGTGAACACTAAATTATAGCAACAAATAAAAGTTCCTCTGTCTATTAAACATAGCATTATTATCTAATTTATTGTTTGGATGATTGACATTAGGATGTTTAACAAACTTTTCTGGGCGACCATGCCCCACCCCCATACCCCCCTCACCAGAGGTATACCCACGTCCTAGAGTGCCACAAACCACTTGCCTTCTCTCACACAAGAAATCCCAAAGGGACACTCTGAGATGGATATATAATCCTGCGTAATTATGGAAATATTACGAAAGCTTTAATTTCAGACTGATTTATCAAAGGATGACATATAAAATATCATATTCATTTTGGAACAGTTTAGTCCATTAACAACTGACCACTATTTATATCAACGATTAATATTCTGTAACGCTCTACTTTAACGTTTCGGATTGACCCTTTAAACAGCCGAGTCCTATCAACTAAAGTGACTGGGCTTTATAGTCTAAGGTCACCGACTATAAATGAATTCCACAAAAAAGCAAATGTTGAAAAATGCGACGAGCACCATTTCAACAGAACTAAAAGCAAAATCTTTTGCAAACAGGCTTTGAATCCCCCCCCCCCCCAACTGGCTGACATGGCTTAGTTTTTAAATGTCAACATGAGACGGTCGAAGATGGACTTTATATTTGAGTTTGGTAACCTTGGATGAATATTTATCTTGGCATGCGAGTTTAATTGGTCATAAACGTCCTGTCACAAATATAAATGTTTACAACACTGCAGCTAACTCAATCGATCTGTAGGCCTAAATTATCTTTCACGGAAGCAAAAAAGGAAAAAGAAAAAGAAGCATCGAATCTTTTGCAAAATTGAGTAAAGTTCTCCAGATAGAATTCAGTCCCATTTGATTTTTTGTATTTCATTCTACGCATATATAGTACTGTAGTGGCAACATCCATACTTACACACAAATAAAGAATGTTAAAGTAAGAGGGCCTGACGTTTCGATCCTAGCAGGATCTTCTTCAGGTGCTAAGGGTTTTGTACAAACATATAGTTTTGTTTTATGTTGATTTACAAATAAAGTTACAAATAAAGTATGAAAGCAATTTAAGGCACGACCTACAATCTGTTTCGAACTTCAATTTATTTGGTAAAATATACTTTATAATGAATAGTATGTGAAAACAGCTATATATACTATTACAACCTTTTGTACCGATGTTTCAGACTGAAGAATACGTGACTGCTATTAAAAGTTCAGATACAAGGTCAGAGAACGAAATAGAATTGAACAATGCCGTCCGTTTTAATAACCAGAATTTATTGTAAAACTAATATAACGCCATTCATTATCTGTGATGTGTTCCATATACATCATTCTAAAAATAATTTGCATTACTTGTGCAAACACCTGATGTTATAGTATAAGTTCTTTTAGCAGCATGCACCCTTTATTAATTTAACATTTTCATTACTTTCTAATTTTATCATAATTTCTCTTCCACTTTGTACGGTAGCTTTTGTGCATTAGGCCTTTTACATTCAATAAATGTTTTTTTTTTTTTCTGAAAATTCTAGACCGACATTGAAAAATCCAGGGTAAAATATATATATATGGATCGAAATCATATTAAATTGCACAAGTTGACTATTTCCAGGGAATGACTTATATCCAATACATTGCATATGACCAAACCGATATGTAAACTGTGGACATATAATTGCTAGATAATTACAAGCCCAAAGAAAAAGGTACCGTACCACAAATCATCAGTAGTGCACGACTGCCTGAGAGGTGTAACAAAGTCCAGATAGTTTGCTGTTTTAGTGAAGACGTTTACCCCCCCACCCCCCTTACAAAAATATTAAAAAACATGCGAAAGATCGTATTCTGGTAAACGAATATAATTTCGGAACTCATACGACAAAGGTATATACAACATAACATATAAATGAGTTAACGAAAATGTACGTTTGTATAGATTTTTGATCAACTCTAAAAATATTGCACTAATGATACTATTACTTCTAAAAACTATGTTGTTTAGGCTTAGTTATTGTTCGTAGCCTACCCAAGTTTCAAACCAAATAGTGAAGGCATGCAGCTTTTAGGGAACCAATGCTACTTTCATTTAAATTGGTAGGCAAACAAAATGTCTTGTACTGTTCCATAGGTTTAATTGTTAAAACAGCCAATTATGAAAAAAAGGTAATTTAAGAGGGCATGATCTCAGTTAAGTTTTAATCAGCAGGCCCCACCCCCATCCCACCCCAGGGTGACGGAGCAGGGGGATAGTCAGGGGATCATGACCATCCTTCAAATTCTAACAGTGAAATAATCTTCACATGTGGCCCCATGCACCGTTGAAGCTACAATTTAACAACAAAACTTAACAATGGTCTGAATGCTCCCTACCCCGCCCCTCTCCCACCCCAACCCCCCCCCCCCATATATGGCATGTATTGGATTAGCTACGTTTGCTTTGAAGTGTATTGCAAAATGTAATAAGATATATCTAACTTAGCTAATTGCATTCTGATAATTCTTTATAAGCTATTTTCAGCATCATATTAAACTCTATTAATAGCATATATCATGTTTGTCACATGAAGCAACATATATGGAGAGCTCTGTTACGGCTTCATTATATGCTTGGATGACTAAAAAGAAATTGGAAAAATAATAATAATGCCATGAATTCTCGGCCAATATTGTCAATCATCTCTAATTTCTTCTTTTCTCTATATAGTTACACCACATTATAACTGTTTATAGGTCACGTTATAATTACACCTGTAACCATAGCAACCATTCACGACGGTGTTTTGTGCGACATTGTTTTATATCGCAACTTGTATACGTAAACATGGCTTGGATAACAGAGCTGTATATGTATGGTTCGTTTATGATGGGAGCTGTTAATGAAGTTTGCTTTCTTGGTATTTCACATTAACGTACGTAAGTACTTATTCACAAGTGCACAGCGGAAATTTTCGGTGGATGAAATGGTGCTTAAAATTGATGAAAAGAAAGCCAACTTCCTGATGTTGCTATTTGTGCTTCATAATTTCAATATGACCTAGCTATGTTCAATATATATATATTTATGTATATATATATATATATATATATATATATATATATATATATGTATATATGTACATATATCTGTCACTGGAGGTGCAAAGCCATGTTGGTGTGGTGTCCAGGAGCCCACCAAGGCACCAAGGCATATCAAGGGACCAAAGCCCCTCCCCTTGAAGCTTATATTTCAGCTTCAATTCAGCGGAATTTTGGAGGTGTACGTACACTTATTGTCAGTCAAACGTTTTGTAGATCTTCCTGTCCAAAATCTTTTTTTTTCTTTTTCGGAATTGGCAAATTTCATTTAGCGGCAACCGGGGTGGAGGGGGAGGGGATATCGAACATTTTGCTCCCCCTCTCTTGGTGGTGCAGTTTCAAACCATTGCGGTCAGTCCATATGCATTGCATTATACCAATTTATTATGTTTTTTTGTAACAACTAACATTGGCTGTTAAAATTATCTCTAATTTTATCTCTAATATAAAACACAACATTGTTGATGTGTACAATAACTGCTATGCAATACTGGCTATTAAAATCTGGATTTATCTCTATTATTAAATACTATGGTTGATGTTATGGAATATAAGAGAACTGCTTCTGGATCATATCTCTGTTATAAACTACTATGGTTGCTGTATATAAAGAATAACTGCTATGGAATATTACTGGCTATTAAAATTAATCTGGATTTTATCTCTATTATAAACCACTATGGTTGCTGTGTATAAGAATAACTGCTATGCAATGCTGGATAAATTATACTGCCTTTACTGCTATTCAATGCTGGATAAATTATTATGGATTTACTCTAGCACAAAGTCAGTCTAACAAACCAGTTCTTCAGATATATATGCAACACAGATATCAATGTGAAAACAAGCATTTGATGGCCTCACATGCCACGCTTAAAATACATTTACAAACGAATGTCAAGAACACATTGGTGTTGGATTTCATCCTAAGGTGCTCTGTTGCCTTTAATAAAGTAAAGACTTTTGTTTGTGCATAAAACTAGTTCTTATTTGTTTTTTTTTTGTTTTTTTGTGGGGGGGTAGGGCTTTTTCAGTCGCTGGGCCACGGAATGGAATAAACAACCGACTAAGGTTAAAAACAGCGATAGTTTCGATGTGTTTGAAAATAATTTAAAGACACATCTGTTCTCTGCCGTTTTTAATGTATAATTTGCCGTTTCTATGTTGACCTGTATAAGCGAGCCCTTTGTTTTGTAATAACAATAACGATAACGACAACGACGACGATAACAATAACAATACCAGTTACAATAACAATAACAATGGCAATAACAATGACAATAACAATAACAATCACAATCACAATAACAATAACAATAATAATGACAATAACAATAACAATGGCAATGACAATAACAATGACAGTGACAATAACAATACCTATTGAATGTACATAACACTAGATAACCTGTATATTTAGCCGTACACTGAAGAGCATCCGGACTGGAGCATCAATCTAGCCTTAAAGGTGCTTTCCATATATTTACCAATTCAAAAATATATGTCAGTGGTGAATATAAATTGTAAATATGTACATAAAAATATGAAACTGGAGCTTCAGAAAAATTACTGAAACATTATATTGGCAGAACTACTGCACACTTACTACTGGGAAACATGAATCGTCAAATATCCATATTGAATATGTAACATATTGTAATTAATCAGCATGCATTGCAATGGGCTATTTTTAGTGACATTACCACGTGAAATCTATATGCACTTTCGGTACAAAGATGAAATATATAGACTAACCTAGATATCTTCAACGTTTGTATTTTACACACTGCTATGTTACAGCTACTCTACAATTAAGGTAAGTAGTGGAAAGACATATTATTAATTTACTTTATAACATGATCATATTTTTTTAATCAGGTGAATAAACCTTTTCATGGCAATATTTACTTTATATAGTAAGGACAAGATTGATAAATCGATGTTCAAACTAAATTATTAAGTAACTCTTTTTCCATGAATGTAACCTAATTTATTTCGCTCCTCTCGATGGAGAGAAGAATAATCAACAATACAATAAAGGACAAAGTCAAAAATCAGGAAACTAACAAAAGTACAAGACATCATTCTTAAGATTAAGGAAGCAAAATGGAGATGGGCAGGATATCTGATGAGAAGGGGGGGGGGACAATAGATGGACCAAAAGATTGACAGAATGGCAACCCAGATACGGAAAGAGAGGTAGAGGCAGACAGAAATGTAGGTGGCGGGATGACATAACAACATACAAAGGCAACACATGGACTAGACTTGCAATGGACAGAGAAACTTGGAAAAATCATGAAGAGGGCAACATCCAACAGTGGATGAACACAGCCTGGTGATAGGTGATTTCGCTCCTCTCGGATAACCTGTCTCCCACTCCATCTGCACTTTCCCATCTACCTAAACTACATCCTTTTAGGAATGTTTTAGTACTGCGCCCTCTATATCTTAACCAATTCCAGGTCGCATTAAAACATCTCCGTATACTCAGAACGTTGAACAATAAGTTGAACTGCGGTCAGCTAAAACGACTTTGCTCCGGCGGGCTGTCATTTTGCTTTTATGGGTTTCAGGATTTAATGGTTAATTATGAAACTTTTAACTAATCTTGCGATCTAGGTTTACAACTGGGTTAATACTCAATCAAAATGTATGATGATTGATATTATGGCACTTGAAAGTGACAACACCACAAAGCAGATTGATTTAAGACCAGCAGTGGTAATTACAAAACTGTAGAAATTGTTAAAAAAGACCAAAAAAAGAAAGAAAAAAAAGGGAATAACCAGTGGAGTTTCATGCTGGAGAAAAAGTTGTCGTTTTTATGATCATCAAAGATTGATTGGTATTACTTGACATTATAAGCCTAAATGACGTAACATCGCTGAATCAGTTATTTAACTCTACAATATACATGTCTCAAGGCTCATGAACCAAGGATCGCGTCTCTTAATGTCACCATAAACAAACTAACCAGATTATGCGATGTTCATGAAAAGGAGCAACAGCAGGGAGTTGTTATGGAACAACTCCCTGGTTACAGGCATAAAGGCATAATTAGAATTAAAAAAATTATGGGCATTTTTGCATGTACATGGAGGACCTGTTGATTATTAAAATGGTTTTCATTTTCTTTCCTTTTTATAGGGGAATGGGGATCACCAGTGGGAGGGGAGGGTTAGAAGGAGGGGGTGGGGTGGGGGAGAGGGAGGGAAGGTGGAGGGTGTCAGTGAAAGAGTTTGAGAAGCTAGAACAGGTAGGAGAAAAACACGATTTAGAAGAGACAATCGATACGTGTTTGTACAACATCAGTTTTTTTCTCACAAGAAAACGGCAAATTTACAACTTAATATTTTTATAGACTGTCAAATTTGAAACTCACTCAGCCTGTTTTTCTTTTGTACAGACCTTCATGTAATCTAGTTAAAAAAAAATGCCTTGTTTGTGTCAAGAGAACATTGATAAAAGAGAATACTAAAAAAATGAGTTCGACCAGCTACTATAGAGGTTGTAGACAAAAATAACACGATTTAGAATGAGGATTATCACACGTTGTCGTTCGTGTACGACATTGTTTATCTCTCGCAAGAAAAAGCTGGAAATAACAACATTAGGACTGCAGTCGAAATGTTATTCTCTGCTTTCCGTTTCATAATCTTCTCCAGCGGCGACAGAGAGCCGATGTAGAGGTACACGGAAGGAGGAAAACGTTAAACCATCGCCGACGACCAAAACATTATCTATCTTTAGCAAGGTAAAAAATTCCAAATTGCACACAACCTCCTGTCAAATTGTATAGTTGTTTGCACTGTTTTGCTTTTGTGTTAAACCCTAACTGTGATAGATAAAAAAGATCGGGCGGCGTCGTCGTATAGCCGTCAAACAAAAATTGATTAAATTGGCAAGATAAATCACTTTCCTCGCTGGTGAGCTGCACGCAGACATATTACATTTATCATGACAACCAAATCCATGCAGAAGTGTACTGGTTACAGACAGATATATTACAAGCTGTTGACAAATGTGTCAACAGTTTTTCCTTTCTTTACTTTGTTTTGGAAAGGATAATCAATATGATTTGACTAACTGACGATCATATATACTTCCAGCCCAGTTGTATTTGTTTGTTTTTGAAAATTGTTGTCATGGAAACGGATTTTTACGACTTAACCATTTTAGAGAGAACAGGACTTTTCCAAGATTAATATCAGGTGCTTAATCTACCCATTATAATGATAAACATCCATAATTCATCTAACGTGTATAATTACCGTACCGTTAATTCAATGGAGGCCCGTGTTCCAATGTTTCTATATATTTGGCTAGCAAAGATATTTTTGAGCTGTTTAATATGTCAGGGAACGATCCTTTAATTAATGCAAATTTCATGGTTACTTTAGCTCACCCCTTTTAATACCATGTTTAAAGTTAATTCATTTTAATATTAGGCAAATCTGTAGCTGCAGAAGTTTGTTGTTGTCACAAATCCCCCCCCCCCCAAAAAAAAAACAACAACTATCACGCTTAGAACTTCCAAATTTGAGGCATTTGTTAAAACATGCAATTCTGCATGCTTGAAAACTCTACCGGCTAAATCAACTTCCCAATGGCAATGTCCTGAATTACATTAAATGTCCATTACTGTGCAGGCTTTAGCGAGCAGCCCGATAGTGATTGCTGACAATAAGCAGTGATACAGGTATTCGGAATAAGGTTCATTTTCGGTATGGAAATCACGCTGATTCTCCGACCGACCATTGGTCACCGACTAAACATATGTTCTATAAGAATTTCTACTGCCAGAAAAACTACATTGTTACTTCAACTGACAAATGGCTAAATCCACAGGCCATTTAGCCAGTAAATAGCCCGAAAATCTAGGTCTGAATGATACGTTAGTTTGTAAACACTTATAAAGGTTTTACAGTTACCTTAGTTACCTCCAATAAAAAAAATTATAAAAAAAACCCGAACAATGTATGCACTTTGGGTGGTAGAATGAGATGGAAGGGTATTGACCGGAGGGGTCGGTTATAGAGGGCGCACATTGTTAAAAGGTTACCGGGACATTCTAGGAACGGTAGAAACAAGAGTGCTAAGGTTGTGGGGAGACAGGTGAGCTTGTCACTCGTAAATATCCAATCCAGTTAGATTTTGAATGTTACCTCCAATAATTGTACGGTCTTCCTACACAATATATTATTCTTCTTTCCCTTTTTTGCTTTTTCTTTCACTTTTGAGGCTTGTAAGTTGTTTGTACTGTAAAACAATGAATTATTTTCAGAAAAGAACATTTCAGTAATACTCGTCCGTTCTGGTGCTTTAAATAACGATTTGCGTATCCATTTGTACATTATGATATAATATAATATACATTGCGACATTAATTTTTGAATTCCTTGAAAGGATAAGGATAATTAAGAGGGGTGTGGTGGGGCTGGGGGAGGGGGTAGATTATTGTAATTTCAGTGTAACTTACCAATACCACTGAGGCACAGGAGGGTAGCTACGTTACCCCTTTGAGTAGCAGGCCAAACGACATTGTCGACTTCTTCTTCATTACAAGTTGTTGCCAAGACCACACAAGAAGGGAACAAAACAAGTTCAAAAGCTGCAACAATAATAACAAACGACAGAATTATTGGTGACTAATTTTACCTGAATAGCAATAGCACTTTTAAGATTAATATGTGATATGTACATTAATAGTGGTACAATGTGTATTTTAAATCATTTCACTTCACTTTCATAACAATGTTGCTTTATTTTAAAACACTCTCTAAAAAAAAGTGAGAATCTGAACAAAAAACGTGGGACAGTTTTATGTTTCACAAGTTTTTGATTCCTCTCTGACATCATGCGGAAGTTGGAAATCCATTTAGGGTGAGGTTGTTAAAAAACGACTGTCATTACGTGTTGAACCTGCTTAGCCATCGCTTGGTTCATACCGGAAAGAAAACTGCTGTTTGCCGAGTATCCGGGTATGAACCAAGCGAGGGCTATCCAGCTTGAACTCGTAATGGTTATGTTGGAAATCGATGTGGGTTAGGGTGGTCGAAACCAAACTGCGTTCTGAAAGGAGAACCCGTGTTGGGGGTGATCCAACCAATATCCCATTATATATATATATATATATATATATAATATATATGTAATTGAAATCTTAATGAGTTGGAAAATCAAGAACAGTGAAAAAACTTCCAGCCTCCACCGGGATTCGAACCCGGGCGTCCCGCTTTATATGCGGACACCCTAACCACTAGGCTATGGACGCTGATTTTATGTCCAGAGGTTCGAAACCGGTAAGGAAGGTTGTAATTCCACTGTAGGTGTTTGTCACATGTATCGAATAATACTAGTTCTGTTTTTGGTGACATATTTTGCCTAAGGCTTACTCTAGAGATCAAACACGATGCTGACCAACTCGAAATCATTTGTGATTCCTAAAGCTATTAGAAGTGGATACACAACAATATCCACATCACGTAATTACCAAGATTTATTCTAAATATTGCTGACCATAAAAGTTGTATGTGACAAATAGGTATATACTTACATATATAAAAAAAGGCACGTAAATTTAAACCTCGAACTGCCATCGGTTTGAGCTGTAAGAAAAGACACAAGAAAGATATCATTAAAGGTATCGACTCGATAGGTGGTGAAAAATGAAGAAAAAAAAAATGCTAGCGGTGGAAAACACTTTTAGAAAAATCTGACTTTCAGCAAAATGCTTAGTATAATTGGAAATGATTAATCATCAATTCACTGGTTCAAATTTGAAATGGGCACGAACAATTAAAGTAGAGGCACAAACAATTTGAGGAGGGGCATCAACAATTTGAGGAGGTGGGCACCAACAATTTGAGGAGGGGCACAATCAATTTAATGAGCGGTCAATGTATGTCCTGGAGTTTGTGAATTGTTTAATACACATGATGGTGACACAGTAGTCTGCACATGAGAAGGTGACTATCATCCACCTGTGCATCGACCTGACTACGGGCCGTCCTCTCAATGATCTATCTACTATCTTCCATCTGGGCATCATTGCCTACTGTACATGCCAGCGAGTTTTACGCAATTTCTACTCTACTGTAGTCCTATAGCTTAGACCGAATGATATACTGTACAGTTGCAAGGCAATTTCCTAAACGAAACAAGATGGTTTAGAAGTAGCCATGGAAACAGTGTTAAACTGTTTCCCGAACAGAAACAACAACAACAAAAACAAAGGAGGCAAAATCGACAGAAATTAATTTGAATATCAAATTTATCTTAACATCCGTCATTCCATTTCATACACACACACAGACTTCAATTTTTTTTATGTTAGCATTTGCTTGCCGCTATCAGGCCGAATAAATTCAAATTCCAAGCTATGCTTTGCCTCGACTCAGTTAACGTTGACTGATGAGGATAGAGGAGAGAGATAGCTTTTCCATCTTGGAAATCAACCAAGCGTGCATACAGCCAACGTGATAGTCTCTGAAATTGCATAATTACATCTTGTCACGTAGAAAATTTATTCTGTTTTGTTCGGGTAGATTTATGGTTTACCAGTACGGCATGGATGCGTGCATGCAGTTAACAACATAAGACTGTATATTTCGGACAGAGTAATTACTGATAATTCTAGTAGGCTACATGGAAGCACTTATTATAATTTAATGTAGCTTAAACTTTTAATCACCCTGATGAATTTGTACTCCTACAATGGATAGATTGTTGAAAATCTACAATTGTACTCCGTTGTATTTAAACTAATTGAGTTCTCGTATCGTGATGCAATTTCAACTTGTATACTTCAAGTCGGTGATGACACATAAGTTATTCACTTAGCAAGACTTGTATGGTCAAATTTGTATGATCTTTGTTCCTTAAATGAGATTTGTATGGTACCTATTTGGTAATAAAAATGTCTACTTCTGACTGACAAATGTATTCAATTTTAGGATAAACCGATAGGTATGGTGACGTCACAGAGAGCATAGTAGTTTGTTCCGGTCAGTGGCGTACCTAAAATAGTTGGAACCCGGGCAGGATTCTTCCATTGTCACCCCGTGCAGGGAAGCCATCCTGGGGAGGGGTCTAAGAGGATCGGTGACCCTCGATGCAAAATTGTGCTATCTTTGGCAAAACTTTGAAGTGATTATATGTTTTGCAATTCTCATGGTTTAGTGACTCTTTCTTAATTTGTCCTATTGTTTGTTCAAAATATTCATTTTTAGAAGACAATTTAGTTTTTTGGGGGGAGGGGGTGGCATGGCAACCCCCTGACTGGTACCCGGGGCAGGCTTCCCCACGCCCCCTCCCCCTCCCGCTCAGTACGCCACTGGTAGACTCGCCCTCATGTATTTCTACTCGTGCACCGGGATCTTTGGAAATATAGTTATACTAGGGATACTTTTATAATAAAGATGATGATAAAGATGATTACTCCTCCTAGAATAGTTTAGCACCAGATACATTATGTAGCACGTTATATGTTTGTAGTATATACGTCGTCCTAACCTTTAACTCATCCCATACTCACCCTGTCCGCCTCAACCCCACATGGAAAAACCATACTTCATTATTTCAGTGTCAAATTTCAACTTAATATTATTAAACGTGAATAAAATATTAAAATTTTAAAAATCCACAGTGGGTATTACAATTGATCAGTACATATCTTTTTTTCTATCATATTTAGTTGATATGATCACATTTCCCTCTTTTACTTTTACATCCACTTTTCAAATGACATCTTACACATCTTCGACAAGGAATATGTTCAAAAGATGAAAATGCAAGTGTCTGCTTCGAGCTTTCAATAAGGTAGATATTTGACCGGAGAAAAAGTATAACGCTCGCTGGAACGGTTACTGTACAGTGTGTGTACTTTCTCAATATTAATTGCGGCAGACTTTCAAATAAACGAAGGCAAAAGTTTAATTGCCTGTTTATACTATGTTACATATTTCATTTGGAGTGAAGTTGTCAGGTTGATAAAATATTTAATAGCTCAATTAAATATAATATATGACAATGGCTCGTGCTGTTCAAGAAGGAGAACTGAAAAAGTACACTTACAATATTTGCAACTTACAAATTCAACTTTGGCTTAGTGCAGTGTTCAGTGCGGTAGCCTAAGTGACCGCGATATTATCTCAAGTCACTCAGGCAAATGTATAACTCTGCAAATGGATTAACTCAGAATGTGCAGTGATGTGTACAAGATTTCAAAAGTGGAGGAAGAAACTTTCAATTCCTAAAACTGACGAAGGTAGGGGAATGAATTACCTTCCCGGAATGGCCAGAAATGCTCCAGGATGTTATAAAGGAGGG
Organism: Apostichopus japonicus; assembly: GCF_037975245.1. NCBI lineage: Eukaryota > Metazoa > Echinodermata > Holothuroidea > Aspidochirotida > Stichopodidae > Apostichopus > Apostichopus japonicus. The sequence goes on from NC_092572.1 coordinate 25,691,127, forward strand.
GTTGGTCATGGGGAAGGTTGAAGCCAATTGTCTGCAAACTGTATATCAGGATCTACGGGTCCTCACCCCAATGGAATTGTTAATTGTGCACAACACCTCCAGCAACAGGTCCTAGGCCACCGATCGTCCCTGGGCCTACTGCATTATGTATGCCTATCGGCCTAACCTAACGTTAACCCTAAATTATTCTTACGATTCGTCGCGTACTGTTAGTGTTAGGGGGTATTTAGCACAACGTAAGACTAAGTTAAGTGTAGACCTAAGGCCTATAGGCTAGGACTAGGAGTCCATATAAAATTGACACATTTAATGCCCCCAAAAATAAGCCTCCAGCTAATCTAATTTGATCTTTGCGTAGGCGTGGTAAGGTCTGTAAAATGAAAGTCAGGCCTAACTTAGATGGCGATGACCATGAACTTCACATGAACGTTGTTAAAACAATGAGTGGACGCTGTAAGAAATCACGACGTGGTACAATCGATTCACTTGCAGGTACGATGTACACCGATACCCGACCACTGATAAATATATAACCCACTGAGGTTAAGCCGATATATATATTTATATATATATATATATTTGTATATATATATATAGCCTATATATATATATTTATACATGACAGGCCATATGCTACTATCCGTGAATACAATCATAGCTATAAGTTTTTCACCCAAACATGGTTGAAAAGCTTTTGTTAGTCGTATATCTGTTATACGCTTGTCCTTCGTTACTGCATGGATGGGTCTTCTGAGGCTTCCCATTGTTAGAAACCATGGAAACTGCCTCTCTCACCCCTCTCTGAAGTCCCTACTTAGATATATAAATATATATCATTATAGGCCTCATCTACCGTAACTAGGACGAGTTGATCCGGGTTGTTGATACAAATGCTAATATTTGAACTGGCATGTATTATGCAGTCGGCTTGGCTCTCTAGGATATGTTATCAGGTTCATCAGCACTTCTAGGCCAATATAGGATACCACACACGACTGGAATTATGCATATAAATGGAATACTGAGTCTGTAATTCTGAGAACAGGTAAAAATGTTTCTTAAGTTGTCCGTGACTCAAGAGCCAAGGCGATTACGTTGCCAAGAGCTCTTGTCATTCCACACACATTAGTTCCATTATCTTCTCATGCGAAACAATCATTACGCACTGGAGCCTATCATTTGCCCTTTTACCCATCCGTATATCTCCGCACTCCGGCGTTAAAGTAAAGTAGTTCTTCCAACACTACCGCACAGACACTACGGTCAGGGATCCAGTGTTAAATAAAGGCGTGTCGTTACAGCTTGCAGTGGGGTCCGTGACTCCCTGTAGTGTGTAGGGTATCTCAACCCTAAGTCCAGTCCCCTCTTCATCTCCCATTCCCTCTCTTCGTTCCCCGAGAAAAAATCTATTTTGAATTGTTAATAACTTCAACCTACATTGTTAGGTTGTGTATACTTTTCAGAAACACAAATTTGCATCGTATTAGTAGGCTATATATTGTAAGGGCGAGGAGAAACTATGGGCTAACGTCCAGTAAATCATAAACAAGACAAGAAAACTCCCTCATAAAGAGGAAATGTAAACAGCAGGATAGAGAAAAATCAATCCATCAAATAAAACAAGACAAAGGGAAAGGAAAGGAATAAACGTAATGAAAAAAAGTCAATTCAAATGATGAAGGTTCAAAACATGTTTTTCATCAATATTCTTTTAAAGCTCAGGCCATTGCAAAACATGACATTTTGAAAGGTGAACGAATCGAAGTCAAGTTTGGGCGTATAGAAAGACAAAAGTCCATGTTGTTTCTTTATATTTCCCTTTTAAAACCGCAATATACAGATGAATCTGTCCTCATTTGTCATAAGTGTGATGCAGACACGATTTTAAAGTAAGTCAATTACAACAGATTAATTACGCAATTAAAGGACAATTGATGGATAGCTGACAACAACTATTAGGCTGAAGCTGCTCGGTGAGGTTCGCTATTTACATCTCTCCTTCTCCTTCTCCTTAATTCTCCTTAACAGACTTACTTAGTTCTACTTTCAGATATAATGGACGAACATACTTATAATGATCAATAAACCTTAAAAATTTTTAAAGCCCATCGGTATACCCTAGCACTAAATTTTGCAATTTTAGTAGGCTACCATATTTTTTTCAATTTTATGACTCAGACTTTTAAGATTAGACTTTGGGAAATGTCCGGGCGTATATGTTGACAGTTCAATCATTGACAGTGTTAAGTTTTAAATCAATGTTTTCTTCTGTTCTATTTTTTTTTGGGGGGGGGGAGGGGGTGGCCCGATGGTGGGCGGACGCTATTCGTCAAATATTACACGATACCAATGTATGTATGAACTTGATTACAACCACATTTTATATTAAAGTATATATGAAACGTATTGAACACTTTTCCACCCCTTCATTTTCCACTGTCTTGTAGGCAATATAAATTCCAGTTTTTTTTTAATGAAAAATCACTTAAAAATGATTTAATTATTGGTGACATTCATCAGTTCATAGTAATAATAATATAATTCATGTGATATGGCGGCTGATTTATGTTAACTTGTCTGTTTACCGTCTGTGGTATGTTTTATGACATCCTAACACGATAAAGCTATAATTATTCCATCACCATGGTTACTCTGGTGACTAAGAAAAATACTCGCGGTAAACCGTTCCCTTGATGTTATTATTCTTCGTGATAAATTGTCTGTTTATGTATGTATTATGTTGAGCTCATATAGGTGGTACATTGTAACTTAGCTTTTAATATCATGACATGATTTCGACTGAATGTGCCGACTGTGGTTCAAAAGGCTTGACGTAATATGTAAAAAATGTTGCATGTATAACAGATAAATAGAAAGTTAAAAGGATTTCTGGAGACAAGCAAATGCGTAACTTATAGGGGAAATATCCCCGCCGTTAGTTGAGAACCCCATCTCAATAGCTTGCCCGTAACTCGCTGTTATTGTTGAACGAGTTATTGTTGAACGAATGTAACCTGTTTTGACTTGCTAAAACTTCAACTGCTACAAGAAGTTTGATCACAGTAGGGGGTATGTGACGTCATCAGGGAGAATGCTCTTCAAACTCTTTACTTAGGCTATTATCATAATACTACTGCACTTTATCCTTGATATCTCTTATATTTGGGATGTTTGCTTTACTGTCAAAGTAATATGTACTTAGAATTTCATCAAAATATATCTTTTTTGTAGAAATATTCTGTTCCTCTGTAGATAAATGATTGACAAATTACAAAGAAAAAAAACAACAACGATATTTCAAGGATATTTTCAGCTGCATTGCCCCGATGACATCACACCCATTCTGCTGTTGCCAGGTGCATTTACAAAATATCACAAATTTTGAAAAAATAAAATCATATCTTTGCGATAAAAAATGCTATGAGGATGTGTTTTCTTGCCCACAAATTCAGTAAATTTTCAGCAATTTTGCTAAGGATTCATCTACAGCCACCAGATAAACTTGTTAAACAATTTTGGGAGATGTGATTTCCGGTACCTTCTATTTATATGTTAACATTTTTGTGTAACCTACATTCCTGACCTTCTTGAAAAGACACTGATACCCTGTTCTTCGCTTAATTTGTGTATATTCTTATGTTTTCCTTTTCTTTCTTTTTTGTCCAACAGTCAATAAAAACATAATAAAAATGGCCGCCATGGCTACAAGGCCTAACGTATATGGATTCATACAGTCATATATCTAGGTATTATTTAGATCACTGGTTAATCTTATAATCAGAAGGGAAGAAAAGCTTTTTATAACATATACCAGCTCAATACCACCATTGAACTATATACTTCACTGATGTCCTTAACTTTCACTGATAAGGCATCAACTCGAGAGCAAATCTGCCTCATGATTTCATCTGGTTCCGTCTGACTGCGGAATTGTCAAGTTTGTTTAGCGTCATTTAGGTCACTTACCTCTGTTGCAATCTTGTGTTGTTTATACGGTTACAACCAGGGACGTCGCTAGAGGGGGGTGTGGGGGGTGTCTCACCCCCCCAATCTTGGTAAAAATTACGATAGTTGGAAAATTTGAGTGCGACAGTCGGAATTTCCGACTGTCGGAATTTCCGACTGTCGCCAGCTTCAATTCGGAATTTCCGACTGTCGCACTCTAATTTTTCTGACTGTCGCACTTTTATTTTCATATGTTCTTGTAATTTGTGAGTGACATAAAATTTTCGATCAAAATTGACCTTTAATCAGTCATATTTACCACGTTTTCCTCGTCACGTTGAGAAATTGTATCTCGCGATCCTTATACTCCACCATACAAAACTTCGTATGATTTTGAATACTCTAAAAAAAAATACAACGTTCGCCAGCTTCAATTCGGATAATTTATGTATTAATTTTGCTATTGGGTGGGTCGACCCTGTTCGCTCGCTTCAAGTAAGTTCAGGATATACAGGGACGTAGCCAGGGGAGCAGGGGAGCGACTGCTCCCCCTTTCAGTGTCGAAAAATATGTTTAAAAACTGTTGTTATTACACTGCTAATACACGGCGATAATGATATTAGTTTTTAGGCCACTGCACATCTGGCTGTCTTACAAAATAGGAAAGTTTATATTGTCCATCAGTTAAGTTCGTCAAATGTATTTCTGATATATTATGTAAAAGAACATGTAAAAGAATTCAAACAGGAAAACAAAATCTGCTGATAATATGATATCATATGATAATGATGAAACTGTCAACAAATTGCACCAGATCGCATCTAAGGACCACCAATTGTTCAAAAGTATCTCAAAGGGGAGGGGGACACCCCCTCCCCTTATGCCCCTCCCCCATATCAATCGCAAAAGGTGCTCCCTCTTTCAAACTCCTGGCTACGCCGTTAGGATAGTCATTGTCTCTATGGTATACAATTAAAACACCAATGCTAATCTATGGAAGCTTAAAAAAGCCATCAACGTAGGCAAAAACTTTGCCCCATAAGGTACAAATGTATCGAAAAAAGTTCGGAACATAAGTGCAGTCGCGAAAGATGGGGTGTCTGACTGACACTGACCGTATCGTTGACGATTAGTGCGGGGGTGGGGGGGGGGTACAAGGCAGCAGTCGGAATTTTCTGGCTCCAAAACCCATCCAGTTGGAATTTCAGCCACTACACCCCCCCCCCCCCCAATCATCAGGCATTAGCTACGTCCCTGGTTACAACATAACCTGCAGACATAAAGACGTGGTCGTCATGTACAAGTTAAGTTAATCAAATAAAAATTTGCTAAACAGTTTACGTTAAAAAATGAGGATAATTACAAATTTCGGAGAAAATCGAAGAAACAAACTTTATCAACTTTATAAATCGTAGTGAGTTGGAAAATCCAGATCAGTGAAAAATCTTCCAGCCTCCACCGAGATATATTGAACCGGCAATGTATTGTAAAATAAATGAAGTTTCAGTATACATATACTCATATATACATATACATATAAATATATACATATACATATTTACATATATACATAGAAACATATATACATATACATATATATATATATATACATATTATTCATATATACATATATACATACAAACATATATACATGTACACATATATACATATATAAATATATACATATATACAAATAAATATATATACATATATACATTTATACATATATTCATATATAAATATATACATATATACTTGTATATACCTGTATGTACCTGTATGTACCTGTATATATACATATATAAATATATAAATATATACATATATACATAGAAACATATATACATATATACATATATATATATATATATATATATATATATATATATATACATGTATACATATATACCTGTATATAAATACATACACATATATACATATATATATATATATATATATATATATACATATTTCCATATATACATATATACATATTTCATATATGTACATATCTACCAATAAGCGATACGCATCAACCCATTAGTGACCCATATAGACGCATTGATTCAATGAACAATTATTGTAGTTTAGTGAGTGTCTACAAATATATAGGTCAACTTAATAGAAGAGCGCTAAATGGTTTGCCAATATTTAGACAACCGAGTTTGTTCCTATAGTATAACATTTTCTCCTTTTAAATAATATTTAATAATACCTCGTTTGGTTCATGAGTGTTTGTTTCCGAGAATTTGTCTCAATTTGTAAATATGAAAAATCTTGAAATGGTTTGAATTGTAATTTCCTTTTAAAACATTATCTAAATCTATCGAGTATGTAACTAATTACATGACACAGTGTTCATTTAGTTTGTTCCTATTATGATTCCATGGCAGTTTTAAACTATAGTGAATGATAAAATTCATAATTATAAGGATGATTTATAATGTCATTGTTGGTGAAGAGATATCAGTTGATTATTGCAATTTTCCACTTAATGCATTGATGTTTCTATAGTATTGAAAAGATTTTGTTTTTTAATTGTGAGTCAATATGAGTTTCTTAAACATGTCTTCAGAATTATAAACTGACATATTTTGTTAATATTTCATCTAAGTTTGCCATTTGTTACTTAGGATATACATTATTCTATAGTTCGCCGGCTACCTTATCTTATTACGAAAGTGCTTCCACTTGCGTTGCAGCTGTAATGGCACATAGAGGTCATTATGATGAAAACAAGTTCAGTCATATTTTAAAACTAAAAGTTACATAGCTCAACATAAGTCATACCGTATAAGCTATAGTAGGAATTGTGTATTCAAACCACAATGAAGATCAGTGCATGGTCCAACGATAATCATTGACTTATGTGATAGACTTATGAGATACTTGCGATGTACGACCAACCCAAAACAGCTAAGCAAACTCTTATTCCATTTGGGAGATACCACTCAGCTTTAATGTTCCTTTATTGACAACAGACAAAACTTGAACAAGTCCAAATACCTATTCACACTGCAGAGATTACAGTAGCTACTGTAAATCTTAAAATTTTGTACCACAGTAAAAAACTGGATTGTGTTGATAAATCTGATAAAATCGGTACCATGTGCTATTAGGTTTACAGTAAGAACTGAGGATATGTGTAATCCCAACAAATGCATCAAACTGGATTTGTTTGGATTACACATATCCTCAGTTCTTACTGCAATCCTAATAGCACATGCTACCGATTGATCAGCACGAACCAGTTCTTACTGCAGTATAAAATTTGTAGTAGTTACTGCATGTATTCTCATCATTATTACTGATTTCAAGTTGTTAAAACGCTATTTACTCGGTCTTCAATAGTTAATGTAATTTTCATCAGGGAATGAGTACAATCTTCTACAAACCTAGGAGTACAGGTTTGTTACAACAGCCAAACCCTATAACAGCCCAATAGAACCAACTATCATATTTTTGTTTTGTTTTTTGCAACTATATACTACTCACAACATATCATCTCACAAATAATCCAGACCATTGGAATAGCATTATTATTATAACTATATCATTATATACTAACTTCTAGTCCACAATTTTTACTACGCCATCGACCTGGGTGATAATCCCGAAGGTAAACGTTTTCGGATTAGGTATAGCCCCAAAATAGCGAGTCTTTCTGATGGACAAATCGATAAACTCATTTTCTCTAACGAAAAGATGCTTCGATTTTGACGTCAGAATTTTTGTAAAGAGGTGCTCACACTTGCAGTTCACGTATTATGTATACGTGCATTAGCAATGTGACATTTGTTTATATTTGGTTATGTTTGCTTTTGAATATGATATTACGGCCATCATCATGCATTTCATTATACAGATGGATTTTATCCGCTTCTCAACATTCAGATACCCGTAGTATATATGTGCCAGGGAAATAACCACCTCCCTGGGCGAACACGTTCTGGTTGGGAGGGGAAATTGCCTGTTAGTCTACAAAGGCAAAATGAGGTGTATATCAGCCGACATAACATAATCCTGAAATTTGATGAATCTGAAAATTTGATGGCAATATTGATGACAACCATACCTTCCCAGGGGAATCATGAAATTAATAATAACACAAGAACAAATATGGATTATGATTTTAAGAACCCTGTAGTCAAGTACGTTTGACGGTATACTACCAGTTTCAAACACAGTTAAAATAATTGTATGAAAAACCTTTATTAATATAAACATAAAAAATGATAAGAGAGAGAGGAGAAGAAAAAGAAGGAAAGGAAAACGGTTCCAAAAATTGTAATACGGCTAAAACAATTTTTTTTAAATTTTTCAACAGTTTTTTTTATCATATTTCATCAAGCAGGAGATATTTAGTCAAGCTATATCATAATTTTAATCATATTTTCCGAGCAAGCTTATTCATTTCTAATAAAAATATGTAAGAATTTTAGATTCCTGATCGTCTTTTTACTATAAGATCAAAAATGAATATATAAAAGAGTGTCTATCTAACAATTTTACTGTTGGAACTTATTTTCAACCTATACCTCTGGTGAAAGCTTCCAATCTAAACAAATGTTGCCTTGCTAATTATCTGAAATAATACTCAGTTTTGTCAACTTTTGGCCGCAAATTGCTCGAAAACTTTACTATTGTTTTATAAAGCAGTAAGAATACAGAAGAAATTTTCTTTTTCCTTCAGTATTCTCGCCTACGATTTTTTTTCTTTTTTTGCGTTGGCGTTATATTTCGGCTAATGTTTTCTATTTCTGTCCTAAGGGAATATGCCTCATTACTTAATTAGATGTTTGTCCAACTTCACCATTACGGTAAATTACCAGTGGTAGGCTAATGTAACTTATCAATATGCTAGCAATCGCCCCCATCTTAACGAATCAAATAGACAACCAATTAGGTTTATAACAACATAATACTTATTCGCCCTTTTAAAGTGATTCAAAATACCTTTTTTGCAAACTTTTGCCTCGTTCCGTTGACTTATAAGCTAATAGTAATTGGCTAACAGGGCCTAACTCATTTTCCTACCTTTTCACAAATAGTTTACAAATTGGATTATTCTTTTTATGTTTACATACAGAACATTTCCATCGGAGTTTAGTACTAAGACTCAATCATTTTAAGTTAATAGACTGAAAAATTGGAAAATAGGCCTAGGCTTTCTTCTCTTTTAAAATAAGAAAGGTTTTAAAATTGCCATTGTATGAAAGTACTAATTTGTTTTGACAAGGAAAGCCAATTGGGACAAAACCCATCAACATAGATAATAGCATTGGCAAATTTGTAAAATATTGTCAATCATTAGGAGTTAAAAGTAGTCGGTAACATATCGATTTGCGAAACTCTAATCTTTTCTTCATTACCCTAATTGTCAAGTAAATTTACACCAATTTTCGCTTTGTGCAAAATACAAGTATAAGCTGACAATACGTGGCTGGAATTTTTTTTTAAAAGACTGAGTCCTTCCGCTTACTTTGTAAACGTGTATATATATATATTCTCACATTTATGATAAGATAAAAAAAGACATTTGGCATGTTAATAACCTTCGTTCGTGCAAGGAATCTACATAATACCTTTTTTCAATCCTGGTTTTATTGACAAATATCCCCCGCTAAAGTAATGCACACCTTCATTACAAACGTGCAGAATTTTGCAGTTTTAAAAGCCTGGCGATTTTTTTAAATGTCATGGCATTTTGAAGATCCAGCTCATGTCAGAGATATCGATCTACACCTTATACTCTATAAGAGACTTTTCAAATGATGGATAGGGAATATGTATTATTTGATTAAGCACAAAAACAATGTGTGTAAATATTTAGGCCGTATACTATACACAAGTTTGCCTAAATTCAAAGTCATCTATTGGAATAGTATACATTTATTGTCCTTGATCGATTTAAACCAACGATTAGTAACTTCAGTTTAATTAAAAATAAACTTGTCACACAATGTTGGCATGTTAGCATAATTATTAGCTATGATAAGCTGATCGAAAACTTCTTACAGTTTTTTTTTGTTAATACTTGAAATGAAGCATTGGGTAGCCTTATATTGTGCTAATGAAGTAGATAGCTATGAAGATGTTAATATCGAACAGAATGAAAGAAATATCAAGTCGATGAGGTGTAAACTTCGAGGGGCAGTGGGACATGAGAGGACAAACTGTCAAAATGACCTAAACGAAGATTAAAATAAAACCCCCCCAAAAAACCTTTTTAGGAACAAGCAATGAGAAAGAGTATATTTCAGATGCAATGGTCATCAAGTGCATCTTAAATGAGGCAGGAAATTCAGTACTGAAAATTTCCTTTTAGTAGCCTAGCCTACCCATCAACTTATATAGAACTTAAATGATGAAATTATCAAAACGTGACTTTAAACCTCCCTGGGATTATTAGTTTCTAACAAAACAGTACCAAAGTCAATCCATTTAGTCAACGACTGGAACGTTCGCCAGCAGCCACTCCGCAATCGACTTAATGAAAACGTTCATTGCAACAATAGTTCATGCAACGGGGAAGAAAAAGCCGACACCGCGTTTTAAAATACATCGCGTAACCCATAGAAACAGCAACGCAACCTTGGCAAATGTTTTGTCGGACATTACAGCGATAAGAAAGACATATAACCTTCATCTCTGGAAATCTTTATCAAGTTTGGATCAAGATGAATTTCTACCACAAATATTTGACGAGGAAGAGCCCGAAAAATGCGGCCTTATTTTGGTAAATCACAGTTTACGCCTCTTCTCGGTGTACAATTTGGACACCGAATCTGGTGCACATGAATTAGACAAAGAAGTAATAGGGTAATAAAGACTGAACAGTAAACATTAATTGTGAGAAAAAGAAAATTCCCTTCACAAATATCTCAGTTTAATGAATTAAAGTTGCTGTGATACGTATAGCACAGACTATTTGGTCAGTTCGTCAGATGCAACACAACAAAACTAAAAAAGCAAAACTATATTTTAAGGTCTCAACTTTAACATGGTTTAAAATGCATTAAAAATGTGTCTGGAGCAGAAATGGTGTTCAAAAGTCATGAAGAAAGAAAGATGCCCCTTTTTTGTCCATGTAAAGTTAAAAGAAAATATTTCAGTTAAGTTATAAGTATTAACAAAACAAGGGATTATTACATTTAATATTAAGCCATGGACTGAGGAGCCAACGTCATCATGAAAATTTAACCTTAAAGAAGCATTCCAGTGGTTTAGCATAACTGTAACGCTTGACTATATTTAAATCCGGAATAGCATTAGAAACATTTATACTAGTATTTAATTTCTCCCTCCCTATTCTTCTTTAGTTTTGTTTGGATATATTAAAAATATACAAACATTCTGGTTAAAGGTATCCCTTTAAGGCTCGCTTCGCTTTCAGATAGTTCTTTATCATCCTTTCAATATATTTGCGAAATATTAAGGTCGGGCGAACCGACTGATACCCATTAGCTTAATGAGACAACCACCCTGTACTATCAATATTTGATACAATTTCAAGGAAACCGATGCGGGTGCTGGTTGGCTTGACTTATTCATCTATGTGATATAATTACAAGACCTGTCAAATTATGACGTAAAACTTATGACGCTCTCAACATTAATGTTAAACCTATAGAATCTACTTTGCAATAGCTATGTGAACTCAGCTGTCGCAAGCATCGATAAAGTTTAACCTTGGTATGATAAAAAAAACGTTCAGCAGTCTGTCACGAAATAATAAAAAATTATAAGAGGAATATAGCGGAAAACCAAAATAAGTGTCTCGAATTAGACCTATCTAAAATATTCATAAAGAAATATATTTGTTCAGGTTAATCGCGCAATCGATTCTTTTTTTGGCTATGTGTGGGTTCGGTTACATTACGGCGATTAAATTCTCGTAAAATTGTGACACGAGAAGATTTTACCTTCTGCGCTATTAAGAATATTATTAGTCTTTCTATGTATCGCAGATAGTATTCAGGGATGTAACTTCCTTCGCAAATACGCACCATAGTTTATGCATGATGTCAAGAATATGCATATAAATGTATTTCTTTTTATATACATTTTATATATATATGTATTTATATATATATATATATATATATATACATACGTATATACATATATATATATGCATATATATGTATATATATATATGCATATATATATATGTATATATATATATATATATATATATATTTAAATAAAAATATCACATAACACAAGGACTCGAGTCGATTAGTTAGGCTATATATGATGTGAACATTTCACATATGGCTAGTTCGAATAAGTGGAGTCTTTATCATTGTTGCGATGATCCGGTTTATTAAGTTGTTAGTCAGACAATTACATCTTTTGAAGCTTATTGTGAACGCCTAGTATTCGTTTGCACGCAGTGGTTGTTGTACACAGACTGACATAATGTGACATATATTCTGTGGCGTTTAGTGCTATTCCATCATAAAGCACACAAAGAGACAAGCACACGCACACGCAATCACCCACGCACGCACACACAGACGAATAGTATTTTCAATGTATAGCAACTGCATGCCTTTAGCAAAGCTGACCTTCTAAAGTCAGTTTATGAAAGGAAAGCAAACTCTTAGAGCCAACACGACCTCCAACAAACAATTACCGGCTTTTTATTCGTAATATTAATTTCAAGGACGTCGCTTAGGTTATTCTAGCACACATCATTCTGCCAAAAAAAAAACCTACCGATGGTTTACTTTTTGAAGACAAATATGGAAAAAAAAAGAATAAAATCTGCATGGACGGTCATTTATCACACTTCCCTGCAAGGGTTGTTGTGTGGTTTTTGTTTTGGTTGTATATTTCTTGTTTTCTTGTCGTGTGTCTCCAGTGGGTTATTAATTGTGCTGAAAATTTTTATACAATTTCATAAATTAATTGAAAGAAAAATGTATATATATAATTTGAAAGTTTCTGTTATATGTAAATCTGTAGTCAGATTCGTTAACTAAATACTGTATAAGTTGATATAGTATTACTATAATATCCATGCATATATCCATGCATATATCCATGCATATATCCATGCATATATCCATGCACATATCCATGCACATATCCATGCACATATCCATGCACATATCCATGCATATATCCATGCATATATCCATGCACATATCCCAGCATATATCCATTCATATATCAATGCACATATCCATGCATATATCCACGCATATATCCATGCATATATCAATTCACATATCCATGCATATATCCACGCATATATCCATGCATATATCCATGCATATATCAATGCACATATCCCAGCATATATCCATGCATGTATCCATTCATATATCCATGCATATATCCATGCATATATCCTTGCATATATCCATGCATATATCCATGCATATATCAATGCACATATCCCATCATATATCCATGCATGTATCCATTCATATATCCATGCATATATCCATGCATATATCCATGCATATATCAATGCACATATCCATGCATATATCCATGCATATATCCATGCACATATCCATGCATATATCCATGCACATATCCATGCATATATCCATGCATATATCCATGCATATATCCATGCATATATCCATGCATATATCAATGCACATATCCATGCGTATATCCATGCATATATCCATGCATATATTCATGCATATCTCCATGCGTATATCCATGCATATATCCATGCATATATTCATGCATATCTCCATCCATCCATCAATCCAACCATCCATACAACCATCCATCCAGCCATCCAACCATCCCTCCATCCAACCATCCATCCATCCAAATATATGCAACAGTCGGACAACACAACCATATCATGGTTACAGTTGCGTCTTCCCTCTTTATTAATTTCATATTCCTATATCACTACACATTTCTGTGTATCGACTACCATTATCGCATCAACATATGCTATATTTAGCCAACACTAAAGTTGTCATCGAGTTTCTTCAGGAGGGTATCATGGATTGGCATGATCAATATAAGAATTATTTCAAAAAGAATAAGTATTGTTTGGCTTTATTGCCTGGCAACGTTGCTATCGTTCCATACACACGCACGTTGGTATACATTTCAAATTTGGTTCAGCACAAACTTGAAAACATATCGTAAGAGTATACATTCACCTACATAAGCTTTTCTTGCATACTGACAAGCAAGTTTTTTTCAAGGATAACTTACAGCAAAAGTTTAGTCGTAATTATTTTACAGTCCAAGAAAGAAAGAAAAAAGGACAGAAACCATGAATGATGATAACGTTTCTACCGCTCGATTAGAAAGATCCATAAGCGTAGGAGGCGGGGGGGGGGGGGGGCTGGGGGCTGCAGCCCCAAACCAATTTTTTTTGTGAAAATTCGGGCAATATGCTGAGAAATTTTCGGGCACCTACTGAAAGAAGAATAATTTGCAATGTGCTTTTCAAAGGTTAAACTTATATTATTATTATTATCATTATTACTGTAACGACTTCCCCAATATTTATAACCAATATGCAAGGGTATTAACACGGAAAATGATTGTATGTTATTGGCATGTGATGTAATAACCGATGAAAAATGTCCTATAAGATATGCACATTAACATGATGAACGCGCGAAAATTTTGGTTATATTTTTCGGGCAAGTCGTTACAGCCCCCCCCCCCCCTTAAAAAAAAATCAAATTAGGCTCCTACGCCTATGGAAAGATCTAATCTGAGAATTTAGTGCTGTTCGCCCTGATGTTAATTAAGTAGGCTTGCTAAGGTGGATTCAGTAAGAAGAAACGATTTGTAAAAGATTAAAGTCATATCAATGAAATATGCTTACACAAAATGTCCTCTTCAACAGTTCCGTCAGTATCAGCGTCTGGCATTAATGGCTGTTCAAAATCCGCAATAAACGTTCGTCGTCATCATTGCGGCTTAGTAAAATGTCTATATAAACTATTAGCCAGGTCTTAATTTGTGCATTCTGTGTATATGTGTATTCCTTAGTTATGATTTAACATTGGTAATAACCATACCAGCACATTTAACCATTTACTGTAACAGTGATGTTTGAAGGTTCACTTAAAGAAGTATATATTAAAGTAAGATTCACAGAGGAACGCAATTTCGCAACTACCTAAATTGTCGGTGTTGGAAGGAGAGACGGCTTCAATCCACCGGTAGAAAATTAGCGCCTCCCCCACCCCCTTCCCACTGGCAGACATTTTATTACAAACAATTCTAGCCTACAGTACATTGATATATATATATATGTAACATGTGTATTCGGTAAAACCTAACTAATCAGTCGAAAATCTCTCAACATTGTTCAAGTTGGAAAATATGCCACCATTTTGCACCAAGGCGCCCATCTTTTTAGCAACATTTCTCAAAAGGGAAGGGATATACACCCCTCTACCGTACGACATAAAATCTTAGCCCTCCCCCTACTTCCCTCCCACCCCCAAGTATACAAAATGTCGGTTTCACCCCTGGCATTAAGACTTAATATCTATACAGACTCATGAATAAACGGTAACGTGATTGTATAAGACAATATTCAGTTTATTTGTCCTTGGTAATATTTAAATTTCTGCTGTTTCGATTGCCGCTGCATATAAATTAAAGTTCCTTTCGAGAAAATGGTTCGACAAATGCATACAATACGTGTCTATATCAGTACATCTACTGACGATAACACAGTATGCTAAGTTACCTATACAACGCTACCATACATACTAATTATATATTAGAATTATGCTTTTCCTAATGGTAGCCCTATACGCCAAATGCATTTAACTGTGCATGTATTCGTGGTCATATACCCATCCATCAAGCATATTAAATATGTATACACCGTGTAACTTTAAAGGGACAAGATCCTATGACATGCACGCTTCAACATTTATGCAGGTATCCAAAGAAAACTGTTATCTATCTACGGATTACTTAGTGTTGTTTTTGAATCTCCAAATGGGATGCGTTAATGTATATAGATGTCGAGAGAAAACCTTAACCGCGGTCGTTAACATTGCCTGATATCTGGGACTGAGTTGCTTGAGCTTAGATTATCGACAATTGATAGTGCATAGTTGACTGCCTACGGTAAAGTTGGAAGTGTAAACACATACAGTTCATCGCTCGCTAATTCACTCCACAACAAACGGACTACATCTTAACAAGGTTGTATTAACTTTGTTTCACTTGTAACTATTTAATTCAAGAAATTAATCATAATATTTTAATAAACCAGCACGGTCATTTTGTAACGCCAATTTCCAATATTTATCTATTTTTTTGTATTTGATATTTGTTAATTCGCATAGTGGTATTTACTTTATAGGTGAGGTTTCAACTTCCATCCCATATATAAGGAAGTCGAGATCTATAGGTTGCCTCTGTAATGGTGCGTTAGCATTTTAAGAAATCGTTCTAAAAACAATATCAGTTCTTATAATGACCAAATACCACTGCCATCACTGTTAATGCATTATTACTGCTACATTGAAAATAAAATATGAACAACTTGAGAAAAATACGGAAGAAGCATCCATATTTGGTATTGTTTTCAGTTTTTACTCAACATTCTTCCTTCCTCTGCAGACAAAATAATGTAGTCAACAAGCTTACACAATTGTCAAGACAATAACCCATTGTTGAAAACCAATAGAAGAATACCAATTTAAGCTATACGTAAACGGGGGCGATAAAGAGAATAATTAAATAATAAAAAAATAGTAGTAAAGGATACAAGGAAAAAGGTTAACAAAACCTATGCAAATTAAACCCCTCCCACCTACACAAAAAAAAAAACGCTGTTCACAATAAAATCAAAATACGTGTATCTGATGTAAAGTGCACCATTATGCTTGTATCTTTTGGTAATGTGGAGCCTACTGAGGCAAGCTCTGAAATTTGCCGTAATCCTGTCCGACTTAATTTATAACTCGATACATCAGCAAATGTCAAAATACTACACCCGTGACGTAGCAGTGTATTTGTAAATCGAAAAGATAATGTTACCACTGCAGGGTACAATTTGGGGAAATCGTTTATGCGTTAAACAAAATGTTGCAATAGTGCAAATTCTCCACGTGTGGTTTGAAACTATATAGCGATGGGTATATACCTGTTTTTTTGTGGTAAATATTAACTTCATATTCATATTTATCAGTGTGATTTGATTTACAACGACTTGTTCCAGTTTGAAATAAAGAGTACATGCAATTCTTTCTTCATTCAAGATTGTTCGCATATCTATGATCACCAAGCACGTATAGGAAATTTCTACTCATGTTCCAAATGCACGCTATGTGGGAAAACAGGTACGACAATTACATACAGTACGTGTCTATATCAGTGCAATCTACTAATGTATATCACAGTATGCTTAGTTATCCGTTTAACGCCACCATATATACTAATTATAAATTAGAATTATGCTTTTCTAATTGTAGCCTATTCGCCAAATGCATTGAGCTGTGCATGTATTCGTGGTCATATACCCAACTCATCTAGCATATTAAATATGTATACAACGTGTAACTTAACAGGTACAAGATCCTGTGACATGCACGCTTCAACATTTATGCAGGTATACAAAGAAAACTGTTCATCTTAAATTCGGGAATCATGCATAATTAATGAGATAATCAGATGGAAATGCATTATAAAGGGGAGGTAGTATGCTAGTTTATTCTTTCAATATATATGACAAAACAACATCTTGAAGGTTTTATAATATATATATATATATATATATATTATAAAACCTTCAAGATGTTGTTTTGTCATATATATTGAAAGAATAAACTAGCATACTACCTCCCCTTTATAATGCATTTCCATCTGATTATTTCATTAATTATGCATGATTCCCGAATTTAAGTACAACAGTGTTGGTGCAATAAATAAATAATAAATAAACTACCACTTTACTAATAAACAAAGTATAAAAATGTGAAAAACCGTAAAAACAATGAAAGGTAATTAATTTTTTTTGATGGCAGCAGTATTGTTTTATTTTTAAATAATTATTTGCAAATCTGGCCTGCTATAATGGTATATCATGGCATGCAAACCAATTTAGATTCTTGTTTTATTTTGGTAAAGATATCCGGAATTTTATTATCAATTCCTTTGAAAAAATGGTCCACCTTGGAACTGAATTTGTTCTTTAATTTTATACAGGAAACACACAAACAAAATGTCACTAGCGAAGTGAATGCGTCTTGCAAAAATAAGAATAAATTTCAGCCAGCGGTTATATATCTACTGATATTTAAGCTTAACGTCTCGAATAAATCTATTTTCGTATTTGTGGGCGAGATTTTCGTCGTCTTTTTTAAATACACTTTAATGAGAGATGTGACAACAATACATGACATGTTCAACTAATCGTAGTTAATATGTATCGGGAAATAAACACGCACAAGAAATATTCTGAGAAGTATATTCACGCATATTTTCTTCACATAATCACCTTACCGATTTCTGTGTATACTCTGCCTCTTTTTACCCCCCTAATTATATGGCTTGGGGCTCCAATTTTTCACGGATATAAAGCGACTCGTTTCAGCGAAAAGAAGGTAGCAAACAATATATTAAATTGATATAGTTTCCTTCATTAAAGCACCTATTTATGTTTGTACGCCATTTTATGATAATTTCATTAAATCTATATGGAAGACTTGTTTCTCGATGACTATATAACCCGTAGGCGGTTTCATAGATTACTTTATCACAAATGCGTGGAGATTTTAAGTTTAGCGAATAATTAAAAGTTGCCGGCTTTTATTCGATTTTAAACATTTAGACGACGTGACTGTTTTTTTTTTCCTTTTCGGATTATTACTCAGTCATATGCCAAAAGCAACGTTTGTTAGATTATTTTCATATTGTTCGATGTTATAATGGTTGTATAACGTGGATCAGTAAATAGAATAATCAAATTATTTACCCACCAAATTTGTTATCAAATGTTCTTGTAATGGGGATGTCGTTATCGTTTCTGATGTGAGGTATCTGTACTTTTTACACATATCTCTGAATCAAAAAAAACACGAACGGGTGGAAGCGCTCATGAGTATGCAAACACGCCGGATGAACATACATACAGAGGCGCTGCATGGGTGATTGACTAGTTTTACATTCAACTTGTACAGTTTGGCCGGAAGAGAAAACGAGCCTTACTAAACACATGTTAATCTTGAAGCTTCGAGAATGATATGTTTCAACAGATCTCTTCCGAACGAAATTTTATATAAAGTATGGTATTGTAATGATCAGTGGCGTAGGAAGGTACTTTTGAGTGGGGGGGGGGGGGCTGAAGACTGATGGCCGGCCTGGGGGAGGGGTCTAAGGGGAGGGGTGTCCCCCTCCCCCTTTGGAACTTTTTGCATTTCCAGGTAGCCTCAGATGCAATTTGGTGCAATATAGCACACTCATGGCACCGTTGTCACCTAGTAGTCAAAAATTGATCCTTGTCAAGTTTCGCGGAACTAGGTATGACCAACAATATTGTGTAGCGCCTAATTCGCTATAGTGATGACTCTTATACGTATTACAATAAACACGTAAACCCAGTACACGCGTGCGGCTACATATGTAGCCTACGTTCTCGACAATATGATTTACTGCGGTGCGTTCGGATAGCCTATATTACACTGAACGACGAAGCTAACTTGCTCGTAGACGCGCGGGTAATACATTTGACTTGGCTATCGTTTTCGTGGAACTACTATGCAGTATTTCTAAGATGGCGATAAAAATGTTTTTTTCCGTAGTACAGAACAGTAACCGTAAGAGAAGGTAAAACAATACACCAGACACAATTTATGTGTAAATTTGGATGTAAGGACTTGGAAGAAGTGTTTCAAGTGTAACAAGATTTTAAGATGGAGAAAGCAATGGACGGAAAATCGTTTGTGGAATATTCCGATCTATTTGCACCCGCCAGATATGCGATGCATACAAATACTCCTACGATCGGACGGAAACTTACAGCAAGGTTTCACTTCCAGCAATTAGAAGTTAAGTATCTATGCGCTTAAACATATCTGTGGATATGACCGGTATGAGAACGCCCTCTGTATATTTTTGATGTAGCGGGAGTGCCTCATTGGGTAGTATAATGAATGAATGAAGACAAACTGAACGAAACATGTTCCCTTTAATACTACGATAAATCCTCCACCAATAAAGAATATTTGTCTAGTAAAATTTATGTCCGAACGAAAGGCAGCCTTTTAAGTTTGTTTGTGCCTTATTCCTATAATAAATTTCAATACTAATGTAGCCTATACTTCCAATACTATAGCATGAATTCTTAAAATTCATTTCAAAATTGATAATTTCACGTGTCATTAATACTATGCTTTATCACGAGCATGAACACTTCAATATTTGGGTATAAGAATCAAAAATATATTCGTTACATGCTCGTTGATGTTTAATTGGTGAGACAATGATCTTGAGGGGTGGCTTTGTTTGAAACCCTTACAATTTGAATATCGATCACGAACGCAACCGAGGTAAAACGGCACACTACAAAACATGCTTTAAAATATCATGTTAGGCCTAGCCTATCCGCCTACATCCTATCGTTATAAAAATCCATTGATTTTGTTTACTGAAATTGTTTTCGTAAAATGTCTTGGTTTTTATTAGGGTGACAGCAATCAGTTCTTTGGAGTGGTCAATATTTCGGCTTCTAGTATATTTTTGAGTATATTCATAAGCGTTAGCTGACGACCACTCGATTCTTATGGCTTTATCATTTAAAATTAGTAAAAATGGTTACCCGTTAATCAGTAAAAACTGATGTGTTATATTTTGTTAACAAGTGTAACATTGATGACCAGTTGCTACTGAAAAGGACTTACAAGCAGATAATACTAAACACACAATCCCATGCATAATGATTGACTTCATTACTCTAAAGGTTTCGCCAATAATTTCGTCCACATTTTAACAGAAAGTAGATGACATTTGACTGCAAAACGCTTAAAATCGACAATTTGAACCATCTTTACTCGGCATACTTATACTAGTCAAACATAGGGACAGTTGTTTTAAACTCCTAACCAGTCATTTGCTATAAAACCACCTTTTAGTAATGAATCCGTCTGTTAGTATAAACTTTTCCATAGTAGCATCTGCTGACAGGCTAACATCAACCGATTTACACAAAGATTACAGTAACTACTGTAAATTTTAAATTTAAGATTTGGACCTCGCTAAAAACTGTACCGTGCTGATAAATCTGATAAATCGGTAGCATGTGCTATTCTAAAGGATTACAGTAAGAACTGAGGATATGTGTAATCCCAATAAATGTATCAAACTGGGTTTGTTGGGATTAAACATATCCTCAGTTCTTACTGTAATCCTTATAGCACATGCGACTGATTTATAGCACGATCAAGTTTTTATTGTGTTACAAAACTTTAAGATGTAACTGTGTTCTCTGTGTGTATCGGATGGAATAACATGTGTTACGGTGTTATAACGCACTTCAGTTTATACTGATTAACGGGTGTGTGTTATTCACAGTACAAACTGATCAAGCCATGTTCATCGGGTACACATTAGCATCTGCTAACAGGTCTAACATATGTTACGGTATTATAACACACTACTGTTTATACTGATTAACGGTTGCCTCCTATTCGTCATGTATGTTTCCCCACCTCAAACGTGATTTTTTCGTCATTCATTTATGAAATTTATCTTTATTTAACAATTTTGTTTATATGTTGCTCATGTTGTTTTTGCTTTGTTATATACCACACATACATCGCAACGAAAACTCGACTTGTCTTAGATGTGCGAGAGCCTAAGGATACAGGAGTTTTGCAATATTCAAACGCACGTCAAACGTAAGTTCGTTATATAGCTCGATATCACAATAAATCCTTTCTGACGTCACTAGGTACGATACTGTGCAGATAATTTTTTGTCTTCTTCCAATTTTGATAATCCTATGATAACCTATGTCCGCCCTTGAATATAGGTAATTCATCAATACCGTTGTACAACGTCATCTCGTCTTTCATTGTCAACGTAACAAAAATATTGATTAAGTTAACGATCCAGCAGGCCTATACAACATACTTTATTATATGGATAAACACATGTAAGGAATATAATGGACTTTTCTAGGATATATATACATATGTGTATTTGTGTATGAATATATACGTGTATGTACATATGTATGTATGTAGGATATATATATATATATATATATGTGTGTGTGTCTGTATATATATATATATATGTGTGTGTGTGTATGTATGTATATATATATATATGTATATATGTATATATATATATATATATATATATATATATATATATATATATATATATATATATATATATATATATATATATATATATATACATATATCGCGAAATTGGTTATAGGCCTAAATGCTTCTTATGACTTTGAGTTTGCTTCTCACATTATATAGTTAAGTATAGTAATGTCTCCACAGATTCCATTTGGTTTATTGAAATATTTACGTCATTGTCAAACCAATCGTTGTCAGACTGTAAATAGAAGCAATTTTCAAGAGCTCAATCTATCACTAATCAAACATCCTTCAAGCTCGACATTTTCGCCACTCAAAGTGAAAGGTAATACACGAGTTATTTACCCTAGGGAGAAACGGCAAATGTATATCATGGTAGACTTAATCCACACGTATGTACGTATATACATTACTCAACCTTTAACTTTTGCTTTGAGACACAGCGTCGCAAAATTAAATATAGCTTCATGTCTGTCCAAGAAAGTTTTCATATAATGTTGTTAGAACGTTTTCTTTCGTTCTATGTCTGTGAATGAGCCACAATTTTGGCAAGAAAGTTCATCGTTATGATTTTATGATCGTTTACTTCACAGTGGTAACAAAGAACTAACATTATTTAGACTGTCAAAATTGAATGCATAATGAAACTTTTAAATATTGATAATTCAATTGCAATAAATTAACAAAAGGACGTGATACTCTATGCAATAGATCAACACAAAATAAATGGAGTCATCACCAAAATTGATGCAAAAAGTGGGCTTTATCTTAATAAAAACATATTTGATGTCTGCTGTGTTACGTGTGCCGTTAATATACCGACATATTATACCCCAAAAATATATGTAAATAAATATATATATATAAATATATATATAATTATATGCATATATATATATGTGTGTGTATATATAACAAACAAGGTCGACACGCTTCACCTATTTATTTAGTTGTATTGGAGAATGAATTATATCTTATTGAGTCTGTGATTAATACTTTGGCAAGTTTTTTTTTAACGAGCATCCGTCGAGGAAAATGCATATGTAACATTTTAAAGTCACCACTGTTATGATCGGTTGATAGACTGGAGTGTTCAGCCAAAGGAAATTCATAGCTATTTCTGCGTATATACCTATAGTTTGTGGTTATTGAAACGATTACGAAAAGCAGTTTATGTTTCTCCTATGTAGGAAATCTGTGGGGCACTGATTGCATACAATACATCAAACAGTATGAGATAAGTTCCAATTACAACTGAGATCGGTTTATCAATGTAACAATACGAATCAAGTGAAAGTCTTGACTCAGGTAAAAAAAATCGTGTTTTAAATCAAATTACAGCCAACCCGTGACCGATCTTGCACGTCAATCGAGTTAAAGAATTCGTAATAGGCTGCAGTGGTACGGTAACATTCATATTAACACGTGATGAAGATATCCACGTGATATATTAACAACAAGGCTCGCTGTCGGTACATTGAGTGACCAGAATTCGGAAAGATCGTTTGGAAATGTTTTTAAGCTTACAAATTCTTAATTCATAAAATTGCGAGAAAAAAAATATATAAATAATTAAAAAACGAGACGCAATAGAGTTATATGCAATGCTTTAGATTTAGTTTTTAGCATGACACGTGACAGGAAATCACGTGATATTATAGCAGTTTATTGTTACACTATATGACCCCTGACCTGAGCTCGAAGACAAAATATGTCATATGTCTTCTAAATTTTACAGAGTGATAAAAAAGTCGGCTGGTCTGTAACTTTTGCTTTATTCGCTTTCTATACACTTGATGTTGAATGACAAGGGCCTTTTGCAAACAACAAATGTCATTTTTAGAACGGGGATTTGTTAAGCACGATCAGTTTATACGTTTAACCCATGAAAGAAATATAAAAATAGTTACAACAAACTTGAAAAAGAATAGAACGACCTCTAAAGATTATACGCACTTGTACACACGCATATTAATATATACAAGCAGAAAACACAACCTTTGCTATTTACAAATTGAAAAATTAACACACTTTCTTTCATATCCATATTTGTTTTCGAATATAGTGTACTCTAAATCAATACCCTTCGTAGACAAGCCCTTTCTAAAGTGTGAACAATGAATGTTTCAAGAACTCAATGTTCAAAATATCAAATATCAAAACCAACGTTTGTGACGTCATCGAACCATAATTTAGACATGAATCTAGAAAAAAAGTTGACATGTTTTTTTCACATTTGAATTGAATTGAATTTCTAGACATCTGCATACCAAAGTAACAGAAAAATAAAGAACAAAAAACCAGATATACCAAATATAGATTAAAAAGAAAACTACTTCAGACCTTATAAACAAATATATTACGATTTTTGAAGATTAAGCATTAAGATATGCATGGAGTGAATATTTTTTTATGGTTTTTGTTTGTTTGTTTCACTGTATTGATATGTATTGTGTCCTCTACTCAGCGAATTCAATCGTTTGACCAAGCAGAATACTATAGTAGACAAAAAAAGGAAGGAAAATCAGCCCCCCCCCCAAAAAAAAAAAAAAAAAAACAGATGAAAAAAACCCAGAAAGAAAGAAAAAGGAGAAAACTTAGAGGCCTGAAGAAAATGCGTTTCTGGTTTGTAATTGATCATGCGAAAGAGTAATGTCACGAAAATCAATAACACGTCGATGGTCTGTGTTGGCTAAGTGTGAACGTGTTAGACACGAGCAAGCTAATGGAATATGATGATATATAGAACTTGCGTTGGAAATTGATCATTTCTATGAAAATGAAATTTAATGGCGTTGTAAAGGTTGTACTCACGTTCTAAGAAATTCGTCAAAAGTCGGGGGTTAAGAAGGGTCAAGGGATAATAATAATAATTGGAATCCTGTTTTCCTTTTTTTTCTTTTTTTTTTGGTTACAATCGTTTTTTCGTGTTCTTTGATATATTTGCAATTGTATATACTTGTATACATATGAAGATTGTGTACAGTAACAAGGTGATGCTATTTTACATTTATAAAGATACGCCAAGATGTCTTCAAGTTCATATCAAGTATGTTTAATAATAATAATAATAATAATAATAATAATAATAATAATAATAATAATAATAATAATAATAATAATAATAATAATAATAATAATAATAATAATAATAATAATAATAATAATAATAATAATAATAATAATAATAATAATAATAATAATAATAATAATAATAATAATAATAATAACAATAACAATAACAACAATAACAATAATAACAATAATAATTTAATATATATATATATATATATATATATAAATACATACACACACATGCACACATTTATTCATGCACGCATACATACATACATACATACATACATACACTCATAATTACATACATTCATTCATACATATATGAATTTCTAATTCACTTAGGTACAGTTTTCTAGAGCTCGCAGTTAGAAATCGATTGAAATATGTAATCTCTACTTTATTATCATCTTCTGAGAAAATAAAATTAACATTGAATCCGGAGTAATGTGTATTTAATGTTAAATATCATGTTAATAGTAATTTCTTACCATAGGCAGACATCTGACATTGAAATATAGTGTTGCTAATGCGGATGGCATAATTTATCACCAGTATGAAGGGAAGACTCCCTGTTATTCTGATTACCGATTGCGTGTCATGTTGGAGAACAAGCTATATATTTTGTGCGACCATGCAAGTGCTGCGTCGTTCGGTTTCTTTAATATTCTGGGAAGGGATGTATTGTTTTAATATGCTTGGATAGACTAGTATAAACGTACATTTGTTTAATGTCAAGTGCCTCACTTAAAGAATGACTATAGGCACATATTTAATTTCGATACAATTGTAGACACACTGGTTATAAATCCAGTTTGGATTTATGGAGCGCTTTTTCATATTTTTGAAAAATTAACCTTTAAAAGAAGTGAGGGACATCATCATATATATACATATAATAAGTACCACAGATGCAACATAAAACTCAATTGGGGGGGGGGGGGACATAAGACTCGTATATTGCCCCAAATGATACGTTTACAATACATTAAACATTTGAAAAAAAGGATAGTTGGTTTAGAATGTCGACCAAGTGTGCTCTCTTTAATTGATAGAGAGATAAAAGACCACGTCATTGTTTTAGTTGAGTTTACTAAATTAAAAAGACAACACATAAAACAAAAACAATGGATTGCTAATAACATTGAAGCCTGCACCGAGTGGCTGACGTCATTCCTCTATGAAGCCTTACAGAAGTAAGCACTTCATAGTTTAGAATATTTATAAGCTTGAGAAAATAATTGGAATACCCATAGAAACATTCCTGGCACTTCAACTTTTCTTATCGTCTTGAACATTAACAGATCGCTGGACTAAAATTCTGCATTAAAAGTCACCTAACTTAAGGCTTTTATCACTATCGTTCTTTTGTTTTAGATTCAACAGTCTTTGTGATTACATAATGGTATACTACATCGCGGTGGTTGTAAATGGTTATTCTTGTTGATTCACATGGTCACCGTAATCATTATCGACATCCGTCCGCTGGAAGAAGGTGGCTACGTAAAGCGACATTGAGCCACCGACCCCCCCCCCTTCCCTTCCCTCTTCCCTCCTTTTTCGTGGAAATGTTACAACTTCGTATTTAAAGGAAACACAAACAGAACTATCGTCTTTTAGCTTACATGACAGAGATTGCTGTGAAGAATAACTCCACCCATAAATCTAACAAATTGGCTGGCTCCGTTTGGGAGATATTCTACATTAAAGGTCGTGGATGTGCATCACTGATGACATTAGTGCCAATAAAATCTGCTGAACCCTTTAAGTTTCCTCTGTGTTTTTTTGTCCTCAATAGGATAGTACAGTAACAATCAAGCACGAATGACATTAAACTCATCCATCGCTGTAAACATCTTATTACTAGTGATTTTAATGTACAGAATATAATGAGTTATGTATTCGCACGTGGTATTAACATGGCACAATGGACCTGTTCGTATACTCGGGCTTATGGACGTGAACCACCCGATACTCATGGCTCGTACAGTAACTATATACTGCTCATGTCCTATAACACATGTAACACATGCCTGTTACGAACACAAAGTAGCAATTACTGATGCACGGTTGTGGGACAAGTATAATAGTAGTTGTTGTACCAACCATTTAAGTGCGAGTTCTTTAATACAAGATTCTAAAATAAAGTCGTATCTAGTCGTTGTATGCTATAAGTAGGCCTACTATGGATATACCCGAACATGCATTGTCTTAGTTCACGAGAGGTGTGAACTGGAATCAAGCGGTACCGTACCTTCTTTACTGTAAACACATAGCTAGTATATAAACTACTGGTGCCACCTGTGACACATGTTACTACTGTTCATGTCCCACAACCGTGCATCAGTAATTACTACTTTGTGTTCGTAACATGTGTAACATGTATTACAGGACATGAACAGTAGTTACTGTACGAGTATCGCTTCGTAATCGTACTCGGGTATTTCTGCAAATCTAATATAGATATCTGTAATATTAAGTACACGGTACTTATGCTTAGATCATTGTACTTGTTCTCAACTTTATGAAGTAGCACTTATAGTACAAGTCTGTCATGGACAATTTCCTCCCAAAAAAATTCCCAAACAACAGAATCAGCGAAGTGAGCTAATTGTTGATATCACAGTCCCTTTAATTGAGATATAATGTTCTCTTACTAGATTTGACCATGAACACATTACGTTCAGCTCTGTGGCAAAATCGTGGAGTGTTTTTTTTCTCTCTCTCTTCTCCTCATTAAAACGAGTACGCATATATGATTTCTGTCGAGGTTTATATTTCGTCTCCGATGGATGAAGCAACATTATATAAGCCCTTGAAATTTTGGCCGTGATATGAGGTACCTTGTTATCTCAATGACGCACGTACAATCTTCAAAGCTCATTATACAGTTTAGTTACAGAGGCGCAGCATAAGGCGGGTTTCAGACGGTTCATAGAACCTACTCCCCCAAGGGTTGGTTCGGGCATTTCAGCTAACCGGACTACAATAGTCAGTCCAGTAAGCTAGGCATAGAGGACTTAAAGGTCTTAACATTTAGGTGTTTTTAATGTCAAGTGCTGTTTCAAGCAAGAAAGAGTAAAGGGCCCCTTGCTCTCAATCTCGAATCGGGGCCCCTGAGAGTCTATAGCTATACGCCATTGTTTTGGTTACTCAGCTTATGTATTGCTTATGTGAAAGGCTTTCATGTGAGAAATGTGTGGCACTAAATGACGTCACTGGAAACATAAGTCGACGTCTTTCACTGATTTTAAAATGTACAACATTTCATTGCAACGTATTAAATTAGATTTATTCACTAAACAAAAAAGAAAGAAAAAAAAATGGAAGAAAGATTGGTTCGTATGTATCACCCGAAGGGGTTTCCAATATGAATGAGTTTTACTGCTGTGGGGGTATTTATGCATTTATCAAAACAAAGTGTCCAATCGACTGCAGTGCATATAACGTATTCACCCATGACATTTACCAGTACCTGGAAGGTAGTTACAAGAATTTTAGCTAGGATACTTTGCCCATTCCGCGTGCACTATATTCTTACGTTGTTGAAATACATTATAATGAGTATTAAAACTTACCTGCTATGGCAGGCTTCTCTAATTCTGTATTTTCCAATCGTTTCGTTTCAGACATCAGTACCACAAAACTCTGTCAATATCGATTGAAAGCTTACAGACCTCGAGTTGTTGTTGTTAGGTCAGCTGGATGTACTAAGTTCACAATTGATTGTGACCAGTTATGTTCGTTCGTGTGTGTTTACTAAGTATACAGCAAGCTATCCATGTAACTCCTTTTGCAATTACCCTTCAAGCTCTCCTAATCCAAAAACAAAGAAGACTATTTCAACAGTTTAGGTATAAGATCAGTATATTCATCTACATAAGATGGGTTTAAACCCCCATCGACGGAAATTTATATTTCATCAATTTCACGTCACAATTTAACGAACAAGAAACGAGGTGCTTATTAATTTTCACAGCCCTTTTGCGTTGAAGTCTACTAAAAACAAACCATTCTTCCATCGAAAAAATATATAGTTTGACAGATCACAGTTATAGACTATCCGTTTTGAAAAAAAATCTTTACAAAGGGCAGCTTTAATTCTTCAAAGAAAATTTTCGGTATCCAGAGAGAACTGTCTTTAAATGACGGTGGTTAGTTTTGAGAGCGCATGTGATATGTCTGAAGCCATCGATACAGCGATTCCGTTTGAAGCAGTAGTGATGCAACCTCTCATATAAACATACAGCGAGAATCAACAAGAAAGTATAGCATGAAGTCTGCGGTGCGTATATATACGTTGAATTTCGAAATGTTTATTCCACACATGAGCCGATATGCACGTTCGACTCGCACAGAGATATGAAGACCATAGTATAGGACGCTGAGTTATATTTCATAATCACAGAATCATTGCTTAAAAAATCTCGAGGGAGAAAGAGAGATATACTCGTCAAGTCCTTTCCGACGAACTTACGCGAGACGCAAAAAAGAAGAATCGCTCTCCAGCAGATTCCAATTCGAGCAATGAACACACGCAAATACTACTGAGAGGTAAAATATTGCTTTCTGTCTTTGCACGACGAATAAACAGACGATGTGTGATTTTCTACTCTTTGCGGTTGCTAAGGTTACGTATGTATTAAACCATAACAGCGTATAGCGCACGATAGCTCTGTACGATAGGCGGGTGCTTTGGTAATTCGTAATAACTGAGGTCGAATCCTATACCGCACATTGTTATCGATAACATTGTTATCGGCGTAGAAACAAAACGCGTTTGCTCAATAAGGGAAAATTTCCCCAATGGATATAGTCGTGACCGGTTCGCACAATCACCTGTAACTGTCAATACATATTTTGACAGTTGGGAATAACCTTAAACTATATATGTTTTCTTCTTTATCATGTTTATATAGGGAAATATATTCACAGTAGAATTTGCTCTAAGTAATTAGTATGTGAGCGAACCAGTGTGTTAGGTTATGAAGTTATTACATGCAGTGACATATATAATCTGAGCAGAGGGGGGGGGGGGGTAACCCAACACTACCTTGTGCTCTGTGGTCATACAATCTAATACTCTTTTATTCGTTTTGTGTGTATGTGTGTGTATATATTGGTGTATATATATATATATATTAATATATATATATATATATATATATATATATATAGATATATATATATGTATATATATATATATATATATATATATATATATATATATATATATTGTGAACATTGTGGTACAGATTGCACAGAATGTTCATTTAAGTTGGGGTATTATTTTTAGTTGATTTCGTGGTTTACCGTCTCAAATGAAAATCACATGACTCACTGTAATTGGAAGATTATCCTCCCCTTCCCCCCCCCCCCCCCAAAAAAAAAAACCCGATTCAGTCTTCTTCCACCTCCTCTGTAATGAACTACTTTCAAATCGGGAGATTATTAACACAGTTATATAGCATAGCAAAAATAGTCAACATCAGCTTAAAATCTGCTTTTATAATCAGTTGAACTTGTTGAAAATTCTCCAAGCGTTAATAGAAAAAACTACTAGAAGAAAACGATTCCTAAAACTGGTTGTAATTTGCATAACAAGTTACCAGTTTTTTTTCCCCTCCCCCTTCTTCATCGATTCGGGAGGAAATGAGAAAAATCGACCGAGGTAACATAATTTCGAACTCGCTGATCACTGATAATTGGAGAAGACTTGACCAAGGTTAAACGAGCATGAGATCGTGGAACGCGAATAATTAACAATGTATCTGGCCATGATCATGTATTGGTTTGTGTTCTTTCAAGGTAAGACTACTCATTATCTTAGCTAATACGAAAAGAAGAGATAAGGAAAAAAAAAGGAAAAGAAGAGTAAAGAAAAAGATTATTGCATAGTCATGTTACTATATATATTTGTTTGTTACTTATTTGTATGGATTTGTCTATATATGTATGTATTTGTATTTATTTGTATTTGTGTATATTTGTATATTTATATATTTGTATTTATATGTTATATATATATATATATATATATATATTAACTTTAGCCAGTTGCATAGTCTTCTATATAGCTGTGCACGAATCTTTGTACAACAATTGGTCGTATGTACAAACGATGTAAGTGCGCCCACGTAAAATTGTGTTTTTGCTTTTTTTTCTGCTAACACAATGGTTTAAGCAAATCGATTTCTCGTAAAAGCATTTTCTACCAAACAAGTGTAACAGTTGATCATTTTTTTGTTGTTCTAGTTTTAAGAAGACACTAATGAGCTGTGATAGATTTCTGGTTGATCGTGTGGCTCGTTTTCTTTTACAATTTGACACGGCAACTAGCATAGAATGTGACCGTTATAGGTAACCCATTATACGACTTTTTCCTATTGAGTAAATAGAGTAAATTGAGTAAAACAATTGAGTAAATTTGAGTAAATAGTGCTTTGTTTAATGCAGTGGGGTAGTCAAAGGGGGGCCGGGGGGGGGGCAATGCCCCCAAATTTCTTTGTGCTACAGTCTTGCCCCCCACATGGAATCCAGTGATGTTTTCAAAATGCTTCTTTTTTTACATTTTTTTCGAGTTCTAATCACAAGTATTCATACCTCAGGGCTCATGGGCTCATGTTCATACTTCATATAATGTCAGAAATTGGTAATCAGACCGAGATATTACCCATATTGGGCCTTCATCATACCCACATACGGAGACCGTTGATCAATATCGTCCTTCAGAATAAGCGCCAATAATTTGGCCGGTTGTATAACCATTACAAACTGCTATAGCGCTAGCACCCCATGTGCTTTTTCAGCGACCAATAATGCCACTTTGTGCAGACGAGGTGCCCATTAATACATATATTTCTTGGTAATTCCTACCATCAACCATCACGGTGTTGCCCCCTTAAGAAAAATATTGCCACCCTAAAAATAGAATGCTGGCTACGCCACTGGTTTAATGTCTGCATGGTTTCTTGTATAATAGTTCATGGTACTATACACACATATCACCAGACTGCAACTATAGAACTAACAGAGTGATTTATAGGTTTCCTTTTGATCTTTTTATACTCAAATCAAGGAGGGTACAAGGTTAGTTAAAATGTCTGTATTCGGTGTATAGGGTATATAGCGAATGCTACCGAAATAGGCGAAACTTTGGAACAAGGGTGTCGGAAGAAAATTTAATCTCGAGGGAGGGCTGTGGGGGAGGGGAGGGGGAGGAAGGGGAGGGGACAAAATTTGAGAAACAATGGGGTACGTCATGCAAATTTCATCGGAAGGAGCAAAACGCAACGTTAACTCAACGTCCGCCAGAACAGAAAGACAGTTTTCATCTAAATTTCATGTTCTTTTTCTAAATCGTTCACCAACTTTGTCTTTTTTAGGAGCCAAAATACAACAACACAAAAACATTGCAAGGTAATCTTCTTTTACCAGAAGGGGTCATCACTGTGAAAGTTTTGGTCTACAGTACAGTCCCCCCATGTGGCACTACGGGGTTCCGCCCTTCCATGGCTTGGTGTTATTTACATAATACTGACGTTGGTGCATAGTTACAGTCTTGTTGATTATTATAGTTAATGGCGGAAGAGTTCTTGTATGCTTAACTACACAGAACATAACAGACAGAGAGAGAGAGAGAAAGAGAAGGAAACACGTTTTACTGCTTTGCATTCTGGGTACATTTCAACGAATCATGAATCCTTTCAAACGTTAATTGCAACGACGGGTATTCATAACAACGTTAATGAATTGACAAGTCACTCTGTGACGTCATCCTGCTCTCGTTATTGTTCGGGTAATAAAAGACGCAATACTTTTACTAGTATAATTAAGTAGGTCTACATAGGTTCATGTAAACAGCCTGGTTACAGCTACAAGGTCATGATCTAAGATATATACACATAACTCAAAGTCCGGTTTTCTATTATTGTTCCACCGTAAGGCTAATGAGAAATTTAATAAAGAATTCAGACAAAAAAAAAAAAAAAATAACGAAAAGAAAATGAAAGAAAGAAACGAGATTCCAGCCATGCACTTGTCGTCAGGTAGCCTTGTTAGCGTCCGTTTTGTGTGAAAAAGAAAAGCAATACAAGAAACAATTGCTTTCAGTGTGCAACTGTGACGTCACAGTGACACCTGTTTGGTTCAAGTTCGGCGATGGTACAATTTTTTTCCAACTATCAATGCCTCAAACAAGTTTACGAAGGAACATCCTACAAATGTCGATGGGAAGTTACAATAAGGTTACCCGTGTATGATTTTAACCATTTTCATTCCGTAATTCAGCAAGTAAAATAAGACTTTGATATTAAAAGATATAAATTGTAGACTACATCAAGGCCAGGTTACTTCCAAGGATTAAATGACACGTACGCTATCTGTATATATATATATATATATATATATATATATATATCTATATATATATATATTAATCTTCATTAATCTTTAATATTAATCTTCAATATAAATTGTAGACTACATCAAGGCTACTTCATCAGGTTACTTCCAAGGATTAAATGACACGTACGCTATCTATTAATATCTATCTATATATATATATATATATATATATATATATTAATCTTCATTAATCTTTAATATTAATCTTCAACATGCTTCGCCTATGCTATGAGGATGTGGTTTCGCTAGATCAAATGCAATAGGAGCATCCCTGTAATAGTCGAGGAAGTACTTATCGCCTCCCACCCCCTCCTCCCACACGCACCCTCAAATATGACAAGTTCAAATAACTGGTTTGCATCGTGTGTCAAGTTTTACTGTCACAACTCCCGCCCGCGTGAGGTATACCAAAGGTTGGGGATTGGTGGGGGAGTGGCGGGAGATTTGGGTGCATTTAAGAAGTGCTGGACTGTGGTGAACTCAACTTTTCTTAGGGAAATGTCCAGAAGATGATATCGATATGAAAATTGATATCTCCAAAATAAAACTAAGTAAAGATTATATAAATAAGATGTTACAAACACATCAAAAAACATGAAATAAAATGACGGCGTTGAACTTTCCAAGTCATAGTCAACTGATTACCTGAGAGTACCATTGCTATCATATTCAGTCCATATTCAGTCCATATTCAGTCCATGTTCAGTCCGTATTTCGTTGTGGTTCATGAGTAGCAACCGCTCACGGACCTATCTGCTTTGACAACTTGTTTTCTTAACACCGCAGACGATTGTAAGCATGACCGCTGAGATGGGGTAGTTATGGCAACCAATCCTGATGCAATGCCCAATTATATAGATGGCGCTATTTACCTTTAGAATCAAGATTTGCTATTTTTTCTTGTTGCTGCAAATTCGAATCCCGTGATAATTTCACATTTTGCTTCTTGTTGCTATTTCAAATTTATTTATTAAAACATGCTGAAGTTTAAAGTCAATGTTATATGTTGAATTTTCTCTATGTATGTATGTCATTGAGAGGGGGGTGGGGTGGGGTCGGGGTGATGGTGTGGCGTTGGGTTGGGTGAGGAAAGTACGGCGTGTTTCAGAAGTGTTCAGAAGTGAAATGATACCCTAAATTGAAAAGACTCCAAATTTGAGATAAAATGTTGGATTAATAGCCACCCGACGTGAGAGTTGTAATCAATAAGCCCTTGTGGGCTACCCCTTCATTCGTGGTCGCTTAAGCGTATAGTAACAATAACTGCGTGATTATTATTATTATTATTATTAGATATGTTATTTTTCATCGAGTGAAAAGGACTGACATTAAATAAGAATAAACTCTTCAAACGTCCAATACTGACTCTTTACGTGAAGTCTTTGTTTAATCGTTTTTAATGAAGATTAAAAACTGATTCGTTTCAAACGACTGAACTTGACTGATACAACTTTTTTTTTACATTTTTATTCGTCATATGTCATAGCTTAGTGAGGCATAATTTAGTTCTTCTCGAACATGAATATTGCTAATTCAATCAAGGCTAACATTATAACCCTCTGGAAGTTAACCCAAGGGGATAAGTGTATAAGTATACATGGATAGATATGTCAAGAGTATTTCCCCATTAAACCTGAAATGATTCTTGAAACGCAAAATTTTGTAAAAAGTCAATATTTTCTAGCTGGCATCTCTCCCAACAGAACAGAATGAAAACTGTGATTAGAACTGCAATATAGATTGCGATTGATTGTTTTTTTTCTTATTTCGATGGGGGGGGGGAGGCAGGGGGGTGGGCTGGCTGTATGAGTTGAGGTACTCTCTGTCAATGCGTTAAGGATGATTGTATAAATATAATTAATTGCCTTTGTATATAAAGAAACCTAAAATTAAAACAAATCCAAAAGTAAAATATGAAATGTTCAGTTTCTAGTTTAGCTGCCTTTGTCGCTTTGAGACGAGCAGTCAAATTCAATATGTCCAATGCCTCATATGTTATATGAATGGGCAACATAACCTTTAGATAACTCATCTCATGCAAGGTCCCACAGTATTGCGAATTATTTCTTCCCAACCTCTGACTCAAAAAATATCACTTTAACTTACCACAACAGAGATATTGCTGTTAATCGTCACAATTAAAAGTTAGTGGGTTAATAATGCCTCTTTACACCCCTCCCCATCAATCACACACACCAAAATCTTACGGAACTCTCATCATGTTCATTACGCTTTTCTTTGTGTTCCTATTATTGTCTATACAAATTGATCCAAAGGCCTAGACATTCTTCACTAAGACTGGTCTTGGGGAATTATGAGCCTCAAATATCTGCCTGTTCACTGGTAACTCGCTTCACCATACAACGCAAACACAAACTTAATCGTTTTTGTTTTAATTTTTTTTTACAAATCACACTCAGTACCTTACCAATCATATCGTTGCACCATACAATACGAACTTTCTTACACATCATGAAGAAGTAGTAGCCCACACTAATAACGTTGTTCCATAGTGCTTTTCGTGACTGAAAAGCATTAATCTCTTCCTTCCGAATTTACCAATGTTCCAAAGTGAAAGTGTGTTTTTCGACTCCGCTTTCATAGACGCCTCTACATACGTTTTGTTGCGCGAATCCTGCCATCTTGCGACTGAAAAATGTTCGGAACAAAGTTTGCAGCAAGATTCCACAAGCTTCAGCTCTGTATTCGTTTGTTTTTGTGTTTGTTTGTTAGGATTACACCCAGTTGTGTATGACGGCTCTGCACGTGTACCGATTGTGCGAAGAACCTTGGTTGGGCCTACCTGTAGTACCGTAACTATAGGCAAACTTCGTACAACTGTTACGTGTTTGGTCTTCCCTTTACCCCGTGTTCTCTCTATCTACCCACTTACGGGAAACACGGGAATTTGTGGGGGCTTCTCTGTGCTGCCCGACCTTTACGCTTCTCCGTCGGAGAAATAGGCCTTAACCCGGGCGATCCTCAGGCTTTTCAGGTAGACAGACCTTCGTATTACCGGTACGAGTTAGGTCTCCATTTACCCCGTGTCTTATAAGCTTTACTCGTTTTAGTCGGGATACACGGGATTTCGGTAAGTAACGTCGTTGGTAAATACTCAGACCGGTAAGGTTTTCGAGTATCATTTTAGCCCCTAAGTTTAATTTCCATAACCCGTGTAACCTTTGGCATTTGAAGTTAATTATTATGTAATTTAAACTTTCAGAATCTGACACCCTACAGGTGTTTGCGGGCTTCGTACATTTTATTAGTTTGATATGCGGTTCATAGCATAAATGATGTGTAGCGCCTATGTGACAACACTAGTCACTGATGCACTGCATCCTATGTACGTTGTAGGAAGTGCTCGCGACAAACGTTTCCGTATCCATTTTCTGTATTATGCCACGTTTGAACTTTGAACTTCTTTGATCACATTACCGACATGAACAAAGGTCGGATTTCTAGTATTTCCAGAGATTTGATCAAGACTAGTTTATTGCAATATGAGGTTTATTTTATTATTCTAGTTAGTTGCCAAATTAAACAAACTTTGATCTGATAAATACATTGTTCCTTGTGAGTCTGTTGAAGGTTCGCAGTTACCTTGTGATTAACACTACAACAGATTCACATTTGCATTTGAAACTGTCTAACCACAAGCTCCTGGTGTAAGTATGATTTTTTTCAAAACTCATTTGTATTCTACATAGTTAATGACATAATGATAATAATAAATGAAAAATGACTCGAAGGATACTTTTACAGCTTAAAGGTCTGCTGTATATACCCCAACTATAGCGCGCTATCATGAAAAAGTGTCTTGAGATTACGTAATCGACCTGCCATGGTCGTAATATGACCTATTTTGACCAATTAGTCTGCAGCGCCAGTCACATATTTTTCATTGTAGGAGGGTCTTTGTGTGAACGCTGTATGATTAACTGCACTGTAGACATGAACATATTTCCACATAGTGTTTACACAAAGAGCCTAATGGTGTTAAGAAGCTATGCAGGCTAATTGTACAGCCTGATGTCGATTTACGACCGTGGCAGGTCGATTACGTATTCACAAAATTTCCTAGCTATAGTGTGCTATAACTGGAGCCAATAAGCAGATCTTTAAAGTTAAGGGGAAACACAAACTGTTAATCGCTCCAACATATATAATAATTACTAATTAGCAAATTAGGGGGGAACGAGACTCAGTATTAAAATTAAGTATAATGGGTCGCAGCTTAAAAAATAGTTGAATAGGAGAAGAAGTTGTGAACAGTGTAAAATTAATAAGTTTACTTTTCGTGAAACAATGTACAGGTAAAGGAAAAAGAAGATAGAAACAACTCTGTTTCTTGCTCTGTGGAGACTTCTGTATGATTTACTATATAATATCACACAAATCACAATCATTGTTATACATCAGTTACATGAGTCATTCTTTCATTTCTTATGAAAATTTGCTTGTCGAGTGCCCCTCTTAGGATTCATTTGGGGTATAAGTCATAGCTAAATCTATAGGAAATGTCCAATGTTTATAGTAATCAATCAGATACATCGAAGGTTCATAGCTGCAGCAATTGCCTGCTAATTAATGTTATGGAAATGCATTCTGTTCAGTGGTTTTAGCCAAATCACAGACAACACGGAAATATTATAACACAGGAATGAATTTTCATCTGGCAATTCTTGCGACACACCTGTGATCTTAATATCTGCGAGTCCACTACGTCCACTACGTATTAACCTATACGTCTTGTAGCATCAAGACTTTATGCAACGTCTCTGGGTATGTCTTTATATTGCTTCACGTAATTAAATTTTACCAAATGTATATAGTTACCTCCTTGCGATTGTGCATGTCTAGCCTACCAATGTACTTGTTACTTTGTTAAGTAAACAAACAAACAAACAAACTCAAGCTAAACAAATTAAACATTTGGTTTTAGAAATCCGAATAAAATAGCCTATCTATTAGAGTTTACATCTGGCCGTCGAGTGGTGCTCTTCGTTAATACACTATCACATATGCTTAATGTGATGGTTAAGTATTAATGCCACGTAATCATTAAT
The DNA here is from genome assembly GCF_037975245.1 of Apostichopus japonicus. Lineage (NCBI taxonomy): Eukaryota > Metazoa > Echinodermata > Holothuroidea > Aspidochirotida > Stichopodidae > Apostichopus > Apostichopus japonicus. The sequence goes on from NC_092572.1 coordinate 25,729,927, forward strand.
ATTACTATGTAAAGAGTTCATAATTCAATTATTTTGCCCCTTAAAATGATATATTGAAACACTAGAATTGCTTGGGTGTTATTTCAAAGTACGCAATCTCTCCTTCGTAGCGATTGTGTATGAAATTTGGAACGTCGTAATTTAGGCATCCTTTAGGCGTCCTAGAAGAAGGGTACGAAAATTGTTTACTACCGAGTGAAGAGGTTTATTTACAAGGGACAAAACCTTCAGGCTCTGATACAAAACATTTGCATTGCCATGGTACAGAACATTGATAGTGCTATGAAAGACCAACTTGTCAGCTATCCAGTGATGGGTAGCGTTTAGCGAGTGAGAACTCCTACCTAGACTTAGAGACCACATTACTTGTGTAAGTCTATGGGGCCTTTAATGGGCGTATGCTACCTGAATGTGTGGTCTTCAAAATTTCGTTGCAAGGTGACAAAATGATTATTGATAGAATGTCGTCAATTGAACAATTTTCAGCAAAACGAGATTCTGATCACTCAGTATATGTCACCGTTTAAATTATGGTAAATTGATCACATAATGAATATCTTCAATTCAACAATTGTAAACAAAATGTTTAGCTTCGTAATGCCATCAATTCATTTTTTTTTGTAGCAAAATGATAACTTGATAGGTAGTCGCTATATATCAAACATAACCACGATGTTAAAGATGGTTTTTCTTGCGCTACTTTATATTATTCGGTAAAAGAATCTAGTATTACTCGCTGAAGGCGCAGATAAGAAGCTCTAACTGTAAGCATAAAGAGCACTTTCGAAGAACATAATATTAAAGCACGCATTTTTGATATACTTATTCAGCTTAGCTGGGAGTTCAAAGTACATAACTTCAATGATCACTTTAACAGAGAACTTCTTTCCTTTTGTATACTGAAATATAAACAAACACACAAATAAATGCTTGTTCACGAAATATGGATTGTTTTCATCTTACAACAGGCTATTTACCTGATCCAGATGTTATTTCAGTTGTTACATTCTTTAACTGTTTGTTTTGTCACTATGACCTTACATGCAACACTAGTATGTCTGTCACACGATTCCTTCCTTCATGCATTCCGCAAAACTGTTTGTTATGGGATCGATGGTGGTGTCCAACACTTCTGTAACACCTCGTTCGAAACTAGGTCAGATTACCGGCATTAGACGTTTCCTTTTTGCGCGAGTCTTCACACTCTTTAACGAGTACTGTCTCTGTAAGGAGAGTTGATGAAATATCAATGCGGAAAAGGTATGAGTTTTGTTGGAAATATGATAGCAAAGAAGAAATCTTTGATGGAGTTCTTCTTAAGGACATTTTTATGACATTTATACGTGATAGTGACCTCTCTGTGTGTTTACTGCTGTAGTGTTACGTGATGACGAAACCACTGTTACATTATATTCTGCTGTATATATTATTAACCTACACGCTGCAGCCTTTCGACAATGAAATACATTGTGTAATATATCGTACGACATGTCGCACTATGGTATTGGATTCCTTTTTATCGGTAACGTTCTGTAAGATAAATTCAGATTTTGTAATAATTTCCTCTCAAATTTGAATTATGATTATAATAACAATAATAATCCATACCCAAAGTCATAAAATCTTCCTTTTGCAACATTGAAACATTCTTAACAACTCAAGCCACTTTATAGTGCAAATATAATGAATCATCACATCTTTATATTTCTCTTTGAATACGCTAAATTCTTTAAAAAGTCTATACTAATGTTAAAAGTCATAATGGTTATAAATGACATTAGCAATGTTCCATTGACATTTAATGTTGTTCCTTTTTTTTATTGGCAGTTACTTGCATATCTCTGAGATGTTTATAAAATGGAATCCCAGGAAGAAACTACCATCAAACCGTGAGTTCTCCTCCCCCTATATCAGGGTTTCCCTAACTTCATCCCACCACGAACCCCCTGTGGATGTCAGAGTTGTCCACGAACCCCCAAATTTTCGAGACACGATCTGAGTCATTATTATAATATAATACGTATAACAGTACTTCGTAAAAGATCAAGTTAATAGTGTAATATTGTGGAGGTTGTCGATAGGTACGACTATTGTACATTACTAAATTATATGATATATCAGATTTTAGTTCAACAAAAGTACTCTAGTTTTGACTTTCAGAAACGTCCCACGCACCCCCTGGGATGGACTCACGCACCCCTGGGGGTTCATCCACCCCTGTTAGGGAACCCCTGCCCTATAAAGATATAAAAATTCATGTCTATATTCAAATTGAAATACCACTTTTGAGTTTGATTCTTAACTGGAGTCTACTCTCTTAAAATGATAGACTGAAGAATTCAGTCTTCTTTGAGACTGAAATTTTTTTCAGTGTTATACACTGAGCTTAGACTGAGAAACACCTACTTAGACTATATTATCAGTTACACCGTTCAGTCACTGTTTTAGACTGACTGTATTAACCAATCAGCTAATCACATGTGGCATGGCATCTTACCATTTTCATTCTCTGTATTCCACTGAAAAATGTATCCAATCAGAGAATAGAAATGCGCCTACGTCATCCGAAAACTTGCAAATACGCCGCACAAAAATAAGTGACAACGAGCGCTACAATTTGTGTACACCATACTACTATATTCTTCGCTTAGCCAGGTACTCGCTGTACTGTACGTACGCACGTCGTACACACAGCTAGGCATGAACGAGACAGACGACCGTATGTCTAAGCTAGAGTAAAGGTTATAGATTAGCAATGGCTGAGTCTTTAAGAACTTTTCTTACAAATAAAGGTTTCCACGAAGAAGTGAAAACAGTTTTCGAGGGTATGTATGTATGTTTTTTGTTGTTTTACAATTAATACAGAATAAAAGCTTGGCAGTTCGTAACGTTAGTTTTTCTAGGCTTGTGCGCGAGGTAGGCCTAGCTAGGCTGTACTATAGCAAATAGGGCCTAGGCTATTGTTATAATTGGTGGGGCCTATTTACACGATCGTCGGGCGAATAAGCACGCCGGTCCTGCATATGCACCCGATCGTCGGGCAAATCAGCCCGCCTGTCCTGCATATGTACCCGATCGTCGGCGAATAAGCACGCTTGTCCTGCAATATGTACTCGATCGTCCCAAAATGAATCTAGCCTAGGCCTATGCTAGGTTAACCTCATAACAAATACTTGAACATAATAATGCTGAAGAAATTGCAAAACACAGTACTATTATGCATAGATTGTAAGCACCCTTAATTATTTGAAAAATGTAGTTACTGCTACAGCCATTTTAGCATGAAGCTATCATGGTACCAGATCGTCTGGCAAATTAGCCCGTCTGTCCTGCATATGTACCCAATCGTCGGGCGAATAAGCACGCTTGTCAGGACTGCAATATGTACTCGATCGTCCCAAATGAATCTAGGCTAGGTTAACCTCATAACAAATACTTGAACATAATAATGCTGAAGAAATTGCAAAACACAGTACTAATATGCATAGATTGTAAGCACCCTTAATTATTTGAAAAAATGTAGTAACTGCTACAGCCATTACAGCATGAAGCTATCACGATTCTGTTAAACAATTACCATTGTATTTAAATCATGTGGAAACTGGAAAAGAATTGGTATGCTTTTGCTATTTTATTAAACATATAGTGGGCCATCAGTCTTTACTATAAGATTTTACAGTTATATTACCATTCACTAATCTTATGAAATCAGATTCTTTTACAAGCAGATAGACATATTATTGAAATCAGTAGGCTAAAATGTAAATCATATACCTTGTTCACTGGTTTTCTATGCTGATGAAATGGAATCAGGAGATGTCATGAACGATTTATCCTTAAAAAGAGAAATTTCTGAAAACAACTAACAACAAACCTTGCTTGGTAACCATGTACCTGCCAAAATCAACATGATAACCCATAAATGTTAGGTTGAATTTGAATCCACCTTCACATAACACATCTCACCTGCCATGGATGACATATTGCTGCCTATCGTGAATTGATATATCTCCTTCGTACAATGCCAGTCATGTTCTTCTTTCTCCATTCTCTCCTAAATATTATTCTAGTCTAGTCCACATCGAACTCTACCTCTCAACAAATCTTTTTTTAAGAATGTTTTGATTTATACCATATTGCTTGTCCTTTATCACATTTATTTTTATCTTCACCAAACAGGAGGGCACAGATATTGAGAGCGCAGCACAGGGCAGACAAGGACAATATTGGCAGCCTTTCATCCTTTCTCTCGGACCAGAATTGAACCCCAAACAATTCTTCATTGTGGCAGATAAACTGGCCATTCCAGCAGGGACAGAGGCGTAGAACATACATTTAACATAGACTATGCTCCCCCTCTACAACACTAGTTTTGTGAGTTCCATGCTTCCATGGTGTATGGAATTTTGCAACCAACAGAAGTGAAGTCTCTAGTCCGTATCCTTGCCTCATCAATAAGGGCAGTCAGCATGGAGTAATTTCAAGGAGTGAATGTTACATTTTATTGCTCTGTAGTCCGGAACCCCGTCTGTCAGCGTGGAGTAACTTTAAAAGGGTGTGAAGACTAGCGCAAAAAGAACGTCTAATGCCGGTAATCTGACCTAGTTTCGAATGAGGTGCGACAGAAGTGTTAGACACTGCCATCGATCCCAGAAAATACAAACACAGCTTGCTACCGTCGGTAATTAGACACTAGTGTACAGTCAGTACATACAGCTGCGGTCAATACCCACATCACAGTGTATAAACGATACAGCGATGAACATCTCGGGTCCAGCTAAAGATATCAAGGTATCACGTTTCATTACTGTCTGTCTTTGTTAGCGACACGAACAAACATCACTTGCAAGCAACAGAAAGTTAACTTTTTCAGATGGCTGCATGCTGCTTGGGACAAGTCTTCAATGCCTTTAAGGAGTAACTAACACATACCCTAAAATGTTAAATTGATTACCCAGAGTTTACCAACAGTTTAATATGAATAGGGCTCCAGAAATAAATATTTCATTGATTTTTGGTTGTCAAAAATGTTTTTTAATGATACTGATCTAATTATGAATGTAATTAAACATACACCTAGTTGCCAAAAAAAAACTTTGTTGTATGATTTTTCGAGCATGTTATTTTAATGTTTACTTTAATGTTCCCACATTTCACTGCACTCACTATGTTGAAGGTTTATTTAATTAAGCAATTAATTAAGCTAATATTATTTATTATGCACAATATTCCATAACTTGTGCCATGAAAAGCAAGCAACCTGATTATTATAAATTCAGTAACTGTAGAAAATTCCATTTGAGAATATCCTTTCCTCATTATTTTTTAGTCAACTTTGAGTGACATTTTTTTTCAGCTTGAGCCCGACATTACATGATTCACGTCAGATAATTTATAAAACTTCAAAATTTGATTGAAATCCCAATCAAAATCACTATACATGATTACTATCAGACAGTTAAGAAATAATTGAGGGTGGTATAATAGTCACATGTGCGGTTTTTGCATACAAATTTGCTTTATATGAATGCCGTATCATGAAATTGTGAATGCAGTATATAATAATTCATGTTTATCTAATAGCCATTATGAACTTAGTGCCATTCTGTTAACTGCTTGTAATATGTTGTTCTGTGTGTGCTGGATAATGACTTTCAGCAATCGCCAATCTATATCATTGAAACACAAAGTATTAAATGTTGACGGCACTGATATATAGTTTAACCATTCCTAATATTTTATAAATAACCTGCTGAAATTTGTCATATGTTTTCCCCATTTTGAAATCATTCTAAGAAATTGTTGCTACTATACATTAATGATTCACAACTGGAAAAAAGGCAATGTACCAGATCCATTGTACTATCGACGTGTTTCCATCCTATCCCTTTTGTAAAGGCAGGATCGTATAGTTACTATATCCTTTACAGTGGAAAATTTAAAGTTCAGTGAGATCGGGAGATGGGATCAGCTGGGGTATATAACGACTCAATTTACAGCTGTCTTGTCAATGAATTCCAGGGTATTACCCATTGGCGACACCACTGATCTGTTCTCAGCTCACCTAATCCTTTTTCAAAAAAAAAATGAAAGAACATTTTAGATGGCCCAATTCAAGCAGAAATTTGACAGATTAATATTGAACTGAAAATATGTGACTGTTATGTAAAGTATCTTTTTAATTTGAACGTTTGTTGGAAAGATAACATGTTGTGTTGAACATCCCTCAGAATATTGTAGTTTTGATTTCTGTTTTTTTTTTAATATGATAACGAAAATTATATAAGAATATATTAGTGGGTTAGTGGAAATAAAATTACTGTTCGGTGGATATTGACAATTATATTTCTTGATGGAACACCATTTTTAATGTACTTTGTGTGTGACTGTCACAACGATTTTCTGGTCTTTATAGCCTAACATGATTGGATGTGAAGGCGAAGTCACTCAATGAAGTAGCACCTTTCAGTAAATTCCCCTGCATTAACAAATCATTGAATGTTGTCTTTGATGGCCTTAAATGCATCTATATTGAAGAATTCCAGCACTAAGCTAACACGGAGGATCAATAGAAAAGCTTGTTCGATCCAGGATTTGCAGTTTATAAGATTGACAGTATAGCTGTGATGTGTAATAATTCAGTCTAAAGGACCGACTGTTCAGTCTGATATCAGTCTAATAGACTGAAAGTATTCAATCTAATTAAGACTGGTGCTGCAATAAATCAGTCTAAACTGCTGACTGTTCAGTCTAAAGTGGTTTGATTTTCAGTCTATTAGACTGCAGAGTACTCAGTCTAATTAAGACTGACCTTCAGTCTTTACATTTCAGACTGAAATTCAGTCTAAGTAGTCTGATCCCTTATCCCATCCATCATTAGACTGAAATTTCAGTCGATTAGCCTGAAATTTCAGTCTCTCATTTTAAGAGAGTATGTAAGTATCAGGGGCGTATCCAGGATTTTCTAACCCGGGGGGTGGGGGGGGGGGGGGGAGGGCGCGAATTACTATCTAAGCGGAGCGCCACCATCGGTTGGCGCGCAGCGTACAAGACAATTTCTGGTTTTGTTACCTCCCAGATTACCGGAAATGGCACTTCTCGGGCTTGAAATGACCAACCAAATGTACACTTTGCCTGATAACCAAGAATTTCCTAATAGTTTTTTTTCATCCATAACCTTTTTGAAGATTGTCACCAGTCACACATCCTGTTCGACCTCATTGCATCTCCTGTGGATCACTGCTTTTTGTAGGTGATTCTACGTCGCGGCCCACAATACCCGTAAGCACAATTTTTCAAAGGTTTTGAGCCCATTATTTGTTCAGAATTTGAAAATTCACACTCTCGTGAATAAATTCTCTTCCAAAAATACCCATAATGTTGCTCAAATTTCATCTATGGACACCAATATAGAAAAACCTTCTTCAACCCCTAACAGACCGGTCAAAAGTGCACGAGAAGAGGGAAGTATGATGAAGAATGGTGTTCAGGGAATTTTCGAAAATTCAGACACAGTTTATTTATTGGTGTACAAATATCAAAACCTCTTATAACGGCTATACTATCAAACTTCGTTGAATGGAATGAAAAACTACCATATATTTCCGAAACCGAACACTACATACATATACCACCCGAACCGAATTGTACAGTTGCTTATGATAGCGTTTTCGACTTGAATATATTGCGCATTTATATGCATCTGTGTTATAACATGATAACACGTGTTATGCTACAGGCCTTTTTATTGCGGCCTGTGTTAAAAAATATATATACAAAAATAAAAAATAAAAAATAATTTTTTATTTTTTATATTATATAAAAATATAAACAGATATAAAAAGATATAACAAATAAAAAAATAAAAAATATAATACCACTACGATTTACTGTATTGTATCTTTAACATATCTAGCTCTAGCATGCTCCCAAAGCATAACACGTGTTAGTGTGTTATAACACCCTGGCATATAAATGCATAATATGCTACACGTTAAGAACAAATATATGCTCGCACCTTTTCGGCTTGGGTGCATATACAATTTGGAGGTTATTCATCCTGGAACGCCATTTTCATGCTCACTGATATGATGTGATATCGGCGGTAAGCTCTACAAATTCGAGTAATTGAAAACAAAAGACTGAAATAAATAACTTTCATCTGTTTATTGTGCGATGCCCCACATTATTTTCATTTCGAAAGACGCACAGTTTCAAGTTCATTACATACGGAAGGCATCGGTTCTCTATCTGCCTTCAGTTTAGGGTACTTCTTGGGATTTTCATACCTAGATATTGCTAGATATCCATACAGTTCAGTGTCCTTAGCATTTTTTTCGGGGCCTGATCTTGGAAATTGCAAAATCGGGAGTGGTCACACTCCATGTAGGTCAGTGGACGTCGACCTCTAGACGTCACTAATACCCAACCCGATCACTTGTTATCGATGAAGTGGTGTATTGCCGGATTTTGTCAAGGTCTTGGTACAACGGGCAAAAGCCATTCATCTGGAAGCGATCAGAAGGGCTGGGGCGTAGGGTTCTGGGGTTGTGGGGCGCGCGTTTTTATGCAGATGGGAACAATCTCAAGGAGTGATGGGTGCGTCCGCTCCCCCCCCCCCCCCCCTCCATTACATGATATTCACAGGAGATGTGCTCAATTCTCCAATCGCATGCGGAATTTATTTTTAGATTCCTTGTACGAGTTACGGTACTAGATTTGGGGGTAACAATTAGCATTCAGGTCGGAGTGTATAGCATTTTACCTTTGGATGACAGTGTTGCATCGAAGGACATAGGTCTAGTGCAGTTCGCATATAGATCCTGGTCTTATACCGAAAATGTTTGAGACCAGCCACAGTTGGTTTCATAACACAATTGTACAATTGTTTAAGGCGTCCATACACACACGCGTAATAGACCATATATGGTATATGCATTAGTGAGAGAGGAAAAATGGAAACGTCAAAATGGAGTTGTCGGTGTAAGAGGTAGGCTGAGGCGTACGCCCCTTCCGAAATCCTCGATCCGTCACTGGCTACCCTGTGTATATAATAGGGATCAGCGCTGTAATTATATCACTGTTCCTTTTTCTCTTCCCGGTGTCGTAGCGTTGTTTCTGTGTCATGACATATTCAGACCCGTCACATCATGACTTGATGGGTTGTTGTTATTGCTAGAGTGTTACATACATTGTACTTAATACTCAGCAGTACAATAATAAATCCAATCAATGTGATGATTGTGTGTTTAACATAGTGAATGTAACATTTATTACACAAACAGTAACATGAAATTGATATACTGTCATAGCATTCAGTGTCCCAAGAATGCTAATGGTCAGTGTAATACAAATATGTTTCAGGTCACAAAGTTCACTATTTTTCCATTTTCTTTCAAGAAGATTATATCGGCTCATTTCATTCTTCATTCCTTATTTGGTACTGGTTGATTGTTGACTCTTAATTGAAATTAAAAGTATTATCTGCAGATTATGAAAATGCTGCTTATATATGGGTGACTACAGGAAGAGTTGTATCTTTGTAATTGTCTTTAAAACCGACAGTTGATTATGATTTAACTTTAGCTATAAAATGATGTTTACTATAAACGTTGAAGAGGTGGGGTGTTTATGTGATAGAAGGAAACTAATTTCTTAACTGGCTAATACCAAATATTCAAGATCCTTCAACTTACTTGAGGATGTATAAGTATTGATCCATTGTGCTTTATAGTATTATATCATAACCCTAACAAAGCACTGATAGTAAGTTTTACTTGTTGGAAAAGTACTAGAATGCTCTTTATATACCAGCATTTTTAAGTTGCAAAGCTCATATGACATAGAACGATTATCATGATTCTTGTAATAAGATTTTATGTTATTGAAACTAAAGTAACTATGAACAGATCATTTACGTATCCATGCAAGAGATTTTAGTTAATGCTGCGCGTAGAGTTAAATCTTTGCCAAATTGTGCAATCAGACAGTTGATTATGTTAATTTTTGGGAGCTTTCAACTATTTTTACATGTTGAGGGAGTTGGGTGAAAATTCCTAAGTCGACCAATGCTTTTTTTGTACATGCATCTTAGAAACTAAAAAGGAAATTATTTAAATTTTCGTAAGCATGCACCTTTAAGAGATAGTACCTTGATACCTTGCCATCCATGACTGGACACAAAAGTTAAAATATCATGACTGTAGTTCACTATTCATGCATGATTGTAGATGCTCGGGAAACCCTCTTAAGTGTTGAAATAAAAGGTTGAATTCATCAAATATTCTGAATTATTTGTGTTGTCATTCCTCTTTGTTGTCTCTTAAATGTGCTTTTCTGTTGTGATCTACTTAAAGAACAAGGAATCAAGCTGCTTTTAATAATTAACGTATGAAACACTTATGAACGGGTGCTATGTTGAAATCGCTGGCAAAATTGTACATAAAAATTTTATAGTTGCGTTACATGCTGATCATGTAAAACTTTACAAAACAGCAGTTAAGTAAATTCAAGTAAATTTTACTTAAATGTTTTAGTGTTCTTATTTGACATGAACATCAAGTACAATTTTAACCTTCGTACAACATTTTCTGAATGTATGTACTTTCAAAAGAAAGACAAGCATGATTCCTGCCACGTTGGCAGTACATCTAATGAAAAGAGTTTCCTTCAGGCATATTTACAGTTTTTGTTAATAAAAAACATTCAAAAGTAAATCTGAAATATAAAATTTTCGGACTAGCTTTTTAATATGATATAAGAACAATCAGTGACGATGCTGTGCATGATCACATGCATTTCTGGTTTTGATACCCCCCCCCCCCTCTAAGGTTTTAAGCTTACTTTTTGTTCAAAATTGGAAAATTCCCCTTTTCTCGTGAATAAATTCACTTCAAAACATACCCTTAATGTTGCAAAAGAATTTCATCTATGGACAACCAATATAGAAAAATCTCCTTCAACCCCTAACAGACCGGTCAAAATTGCACTAGTAGAGGGAAGTATGGAGAAGAATGTTGGTGAGGGAAGTTTCAAAATTCAGACACAGTTAAGTTATTGGTGTACAAATATTAAAACCTCTTATAACAGCTACTATAAAACTTCGTGAAGGAAATGAAAATATACCATATATTTCCGGAACCGAACACTACGCACATCTACAGTTTGGAGGCTGTTCATCCCGGAACGCCATTTTCATGCTCACTGATATGATGTGATATCTGTTTGCTTTAAAAATTCGAATAATTGAAATGAGACTGAAATAAATAACTATTACCTGTTTATTGTGAAATGCTCCACCAGTGGCGTAACGATGAGCCTGGTTGTGGCTCCTGGCCCAAAGGGGCCCCCATTAGGAGGCCTAGCAAGGGCGTCCGCAGAAATGTAGTACAAGGGGGGTCAGTAGGTCATATAGGTGTAACACGCTACTTGATACTATCTAAGCGGAGCGCCACCATCGGTTGGCACGGAGCGTACGACGATTTTTTTGCCAAAAAATACTCCTAGATCGTCGGAAAAGACACTTCCCGTTCAGGTTGCATTTACACATCGGTTATTTTGAGATCTCATGTCTTAGGATTTTGACTTTCAGTAATGCATTATGGGTCAGTATGCAATGAACATAACTAGAGAACTGTTGGCTGGGGGAAATCATTGAAATGTCAAATGCTTAACTTTTTTTAAATTTTCCAGGGGTGAGCAAGTGCCCCCTACTGTTTGGAGGGTAATCAAGGGCGTAGGAACCGGGGGGCTGGGGGGGGGGCGCAAGCCCCCAGTGAAAAATATGGAGGGGCGGAAGTATCATTCCGCCTCCCACTTCGCAAGTCAGAAAACCCCTTTTTCATTTCCAAATGAGAAAAAAAACTCATTTGGAGCACCAAATTGCATCTAAGGCCAGGTGAAAATGCAAAATTATAAACAAAATGGAGTGGGTGGGTTGAAGTGTGCTATATTGCACCAAATTGCACCTGAGGCCACCTGGAAATTCCAAAAAAGTCCAAAGGGGAGGGGGACACCCCCTCCCCTTACACCCCTCCCCCAGGCCGGCAATCAGTCTTCAGCCCCCCACTCAAAAGTACCTTCCTACGCCACTGAGTATAATGGAGGCTACTGCACAAATACAGTTATCAAACCTATGCATAGGAGCCCATAGGAGTTGCGCCCCACATTCTTTTCATTTCGAAAGACGCACAGTTTCAAGTTCATTACACACTGAAGGCTTCGATTCTCTATCTGCTTTCAGTTTAGGGAAGATCTCTAGATTTTCATCCCTAGATATCGCTAGATACTGCTAGATGTCCATACAGTACAGTGCCATTTGGATTTTTTCGGGGCCTGATCTTGGGAAATTGCAAAGTCGAGAGTGGTCACACTCCATGTAGGTCAGTGCACGACCTCCAGACGTCATTAATACACAACCTAATCACTTGTTATCGATGAAGTGGTGTGTTGCCGGATTTTGTCAAGAGGTCTTGGTACTACGGGCAAAGGTCATTAAGTTTCGTAACTCATCGGGCAGTGATGAGAGGGGTTGGGCGTAGGGTTGTGGGCGCGCGTTTTCATGCACATGGGAACAATCTCAAGAAGTGGTGGGTTCGTCCTTTTCTCCTTTTTTTTCTCTTTCTTCTTTTTCTTTTCCGTCCTTCCTCTCCTTCCTCCTCTTCTCCCCCTCTTTTTCCCTTTTTTCTTCTCTTTTTTCCCCTCTCCTCTTTTGCTTACCAGGGGGGGGGGCGCGCCCCCAACACCCCCTGGATACGCGCCTGAGTATGTACTATGCGGCGAGTTTGCGTAGAAATGGGGCTAGGCTTAAATTGGAAAGGATCGTTGTGGGCAATATGAGCAGAGGGGCCCACCAACGTTTCTACAGAGGGCGATGGTAAGTCAGTCCTAACGCGAATGACCTATACTGGTTACAGTTTGCTGAAACGAAGAACACGAACGCGTGAAAGTGCTCACAATCATGCGCGGACACCAATGATAAACGTATTCACGAGCTTGTATTCTCCTTTCACTTAAAATGTAAGTTCTGGCCTCCATATGTATGTAAACAATAGGCAGATATCTCGAGTTCGATATCTAACCTGTATAGTCACCGAATACACCTCGTTACGAATTCAAACAAATCTCACGTAATCCATCGTGTAAACATCACAGTGACGTGCACAGGTGAGGTAGGGGTGGAGTGTTGTGGGAGGGTATTCTATTTACCTCAACTGCTTTTGGTAGCGGCAAGAAACTACTTGGACGCTCTGAAAGCGGATGTAACATTTTACGAATGAAGGCTGTCCCTAGACGCAAGGTTCCATAAATAACTACTTTTGAAAAATATCCCTCGACTGAACGTTGTCCCAGTGTTGATGATGGATGTGGGGGGGGGGGGGGGGATGGGAGGGGGAGGCACGCCCCCTCCGGTTACCCTTTTGATCATGCCATTGTCAGCCTGATATTAGTGGTAGCGTCAACACTGAGGCGATGATCCTGAGATTTATCCAGAACACTGGCACGTTCCCATATGCTATAAAGCAGTCAAATGATGTGTATATCAATTTCAGTTCTGCTGCATCTTTGTGAAACCACATTGTTTTATGAACTCATAATATTTATGCTTGTTTTATATCTGCGATTGGATATACGTCCACTACGCATTCACCTATACGTATACCTATAGCATCAAGACTTTATTCAACATCTTTGGATATGTCTTGATATTGTTTCAGGTATAGCTAACTTTCACCAAAGGTGTATACTTACCTACCATTACTGGTTGAGTCCCTGGAAACTTAATATTCAGCTTTTTCCTTCTACAGGATTCAGACTACAAGGTTACCTAGAACTCTTTCTGAAGACGACTGGTGGTTGCACGATATGACCATTGATTCTTCGCGGATTGCTCTATGCTGTTACAGTGAAAGAACGAACACAGGATCAATCGATCTGTTTACACTAAATGATTTAGGTTCTCCTTCACTGCTACAACAACCAGCTGTTTACACAAAGGAATTTCCCGCGGATCAAACGAGTCAACCATATGTTTCATTTACAAGTGATTCCTCTCTGATCGTGGTTGTGCGCGGAACCCAATTAGAGCTGTACAATATACAAACCAACGATAGAGTGAAGCATAGCGCATTGGATGACAGTGACGTGGCAGAATGCGTGACTGTCAGAGAGAGAGACATATTTATCGGGGTGTCATCAAAAAAAGTGATCGTCTTTGACTTTACCTTGAATAAAGTTAAGACGATCTACTTGAATAATACTGAGCATGATGGCGTACCTGTTGACTTAGCAGTTTGTAAAGATCATCTGTTTATTTGCACATCAGCAGGCCGAAGTAGACGAGCTGTTAAATGCAATATGGAGGGCTCAGTAGAACACGAATACAAGAACCAAGATCCAAACTTAAAAGTTTCTGGTATTAGTGTAAGCACTAAATTAAGTCTAGTGTTTGTTTCATGTGATCACTCTGAAGCTGTTGCTATAGTTGTTCACTCCCTCTCAGAGGATCATGCCCTCTTTACATTCCATGTGGCGGCTGATAGCTATTTCCTAAAAATCGGATTAAATGATGTAAACAGGGTTTTCACGGTGGCGATGGTAGGCGAAGTAGAGGAATACAACAAAGTAAGTACGTCTGTTATCATAGACTTCATCAGAGTATCTACCATGTTCCGAAACTCCAACAAATATTTTACCACCACATTAAAATTTTCCCCCTGAAACAGATATTTACTTGATTATTGTACCCCCCCCCCCAATTCCTCGACATAACTGAAAATAATGTGGATAATTATAATCATGTCGACTACATGTAAAGTAACACTTCTTCATATGATTCAAGAAAAGTACAAATTCTAGTGTAACGAATTCAGTGAATCATTTATAACTATTAGCAATATTCCTAATCCTCGTGTAAATAATTAAATAACTAAAACAGAAGCTTTCGTTTGTATTTGTGGGTAAGAACAAGGGTTGTGAAGGTAAATCTGTATATGGAGTATAAATCACTTAGGGCCATCAACAATCGAGTTAGAGAAAATCGACGAGGGAGAGAAGTCTATATATATGACCATTTTCGCAGTCAATTTGGAAACGACAAGTTCTGAAGTTCAGTTGCTACCGTTGTTTGTGTTTCCTCTCTATCATAAACATATTATATTCCTCTGACCAAATAGCTGACCACAGACAATTCTTTAAAGACAAGGTTTTTCGCCGCCGAGTTAACAGCTTCATATCACGACTGGTAATCTAAATTCTAAAATGACCACGTTTTCATACGTCTCGGTACGAAGTATTACTTGATTTATGACGCTTGAAAGCAGCCAACAATAACCACTATAGTATCTACTCTTTGCCGGTCGTTAGCACTAACGACTGGTAAAACTATCCTAATACCAATTTTGGTCTTCTATTTAACGTTATAGAAGTTTAGCAGCCAACATAGACCATTGTGTAATGGATTAAAGCTACTTAGGGTACTGTTGATTCTTAGCAGTGAAACAAAGACCCGTATCTGTTATGGCAACAAGAAAGATACCCAGTTTTTGGATATCCTTCTCATTAACGCAATTCCTTGCTTGGCCACTCCTGTACCTGTACCATATAACTTTAATCAACGAGTACATTTTATAATATACACAGAATATATTGAATTACTTGAAATGGAAAATAGCAATATTCACAATGATTGAACTAGCTATTTTGTTTTTCAGTTGTGTGATTGTTCTGTGGAACATTATGAAACTAATATAGTAGTTCCACGATCAAAAGTGTATATCCTAACAATCTAGTGAAATAGAAGACTGACTAAAAGAGTTTGAGAAAATTCTATACATTCTTACTTTTGTCATTATTGTTGTAGCTGGAGATTTATATATGCATTGGGTATTGCTAGCTCAATATAGACAACGGCAACATCAACGCATCTCTAAGCATATTAATCATCTTTGTTTGTGTTGTCTCCTTTTTCTCTAGACGTCACTCTTTACTTTTAGTCATCTGAAAAAGGAACTTTCGTCAAGACTCAACAGAGACGATTGGGACAACTTAAGGAGTTATTTTTCTCTTCCACCTGGACAAGTCAGCACCATCACTGGTAGCCAGTCCTACTCAGAGAATACTTTGCTTCTCCTTGAAGAGAGAGGGTATATTCATCCTTCAAATGTAGATCGGTTAAGTGATGCATTCGCTGACCTGAGCCTTCAGCATGCTTATTTAGTAACACAGACCTTCAAGAACTTGGGAGGTAATCAGTTTATTAAAGAAAAACTTTCTTCGCAGAAAATATTGTAATTTTATGTGTGGCATAAAAATGTAGAAGAACAGATGGAATACTGTAACCCATCTTCCTCAAGACAAATTGTTGTTTATTCACTACACTATCTTTCTTTCAAAACACAGAACGTTAGAATCCATTAAATGTTGTATCAATATTTGTTTCTTACGTTAGCTCCAAGACTTGTACAAAAACTAATAATATGCCTTTTCAATGAAGAATGGAAACTAAATCTTGTTCATTGCGTTAATTAAAGCAGGGAGCTGGTTCCAGCGTCCTGAGGGAAGGAAATATTGATGCAGTGATACTTAAAATAACAATAACGATTAAAAAATTGTAATTTCGCACCGCAGATAAAACTTCTGAAAAAAACAGTTGGCAGTCGTTTCATGTTGATCCTCGATCATCAGAAGAATCAATCATTATGTCATCTTCTGTGAATTAGGATATGGGAATACCTACTTGCCTCTAACGTGTCAATCCCAACCTCTGTGGTGCAAATTGCAACATTGTTGCTTCAGTGTCATATAACAGGAATTCAAACAAATTCGAACCAATAATGTGTCATGGTTATATTGATAACGAGTGCCTACAGTACACTTTTATATACTGCATTTGTGAATCATTTTATACTGAAAGTATGTAATAAAATCAAATGCAGAAATTAAATAAAGCAGCCTATTTTTTTTTTGGCAAATGATCATTTCAGCTCAAGAGAACGAGTACGGGAGATTTCTTGCCAGCTTAGCTACACATCTGACGTTGGAAATCCAAGAGAAATTGTGTGCTTACTTTCAGTTTACAGAGGAGAACATGAAATCAGTTTTCTCCAATCAGAGTCCAGCACTTTCATTCCTCCTGACACTCGATGATATGGGGAAAATCCATCCCGCTGACGTTAACAATTTACGGACGCCTTTAGAGGAGTACCACCTTCTACAGGCTGTAGCTAAGATAGATGAGTACCAGTCATTCATAGCTGATGACGAATTTAAACGGCAAAAAGAGCTGTCAATAGAAGGTATATCTTGATATCATTCCGTTTTATTTTCTCTCTTTAATTTAAAGGCAATATCAAGATATGCATTACTATACAATGTACTGTAAGTCGTTTTTTGTGTAAATGCTTTTAGTTTTGAAATATATTTAGTCTGTCACCCTTACCTTTCCTACATTTAATGTATTAATGACCAGAATTGTGATTCGTGTATTGTGTTATTGTCTGCTGCTGTATAAGTATAAATGGTTTGCTACTAACGATATCATCTGATGAAATACAATTTCTGTAAATTGGGGATGAAATTTCATTTTGAAAGAACTTTGACATTATAAGTAAGTAAGACTAAAAAATCAGCAAGTAGGAGGTTGTGAACTGCAATAGATTTGTATTGTTGATTGGATAGCTCGCCCCCGTATAGTGTAACTTAACGAGAAACATCGTTTTCTACTTTCATATGTGGCTACTTAATGTCGGTCTCCTTGCTAGTTGCAAAACCAAATTTACTTAAAGTATTCTGATATCTAACGATGGGTCCTTTGGCAATAAATATGCCACAAGACTTAAAATTAAAGTGACTAACTTAACAATAATTTCCCTTTTTTCATGGTTATATCTCATTACAGACAAAGAAAAGTTATTCATTAAATGCTTACGACAAAAAATGAAGAGTTGGTTTGAAACAAGGACTCCTGTCCCCTGGAAAAAGTCATGTCGATGGAAATCTGATGACCTGTTTATTTCCAGCGGCTTAGTCTTGACAACGTCTGATTCAAAGATTTCTAAGAGAGATGTTGATCCTAAATCTAAGATACATTATCGTGATATATTCACTCATGACAGACTGAGAGGAGAGTCAAGAATCATCCTGGAAGGACAACCAGGCTCAGGTAAAACAATGCTTTCATCTCAGTTGGCCTACGATTGGTGTTGTGGGAAGATCCAGGACATCCCCATTGTCATCTTTCTGCCCTTGAAAATTGTTGAAAACATGACAATTGTTCGAGCTATCAAGTTGTTCTACATCCGTAAAGGTATCCCTTGCACGGAAAGTGACATTGAGTACATCCTTGTCAATGGTAATAATAAAGTTTACCTCATATTGGATGGATTAGAAGAATACAACGGTAGGAACAACACTGGAGAATCGTCAGAGGTTATGTGCGTAATGGAGAAGAAAAAGCTACCCAACTGTACCGTCTTAATCACAGCTCGAACAGATTTTGCTAAGGATCTACCTCCAGGGCCAATGTTGAAATTAGGAAGTTTTGGTGAGGATGAACGGAATGAATATATTGAAAAAGTCTACTCAGATGATCTTAAACGGCAAGAAGAAGTTAAGGAAGTGATTGATAACGTTCCTTTCATCATGGATCTTTGTAGTGTGCCACTACTCTTTGTACTGTCAGTTCATAACATAAATAGCTTAGGAATGTTACAAGAAGGACAACTTGATAGGGTTACTCCTTTTGTAAATTCTATAATAGACATCTTGTGTCCGCTCCAGGAAAAGATGGATGCACGGAGCTATTTTACACACCAAGAAGACGGCTCATTTGACTACCAACAAAATAAAATGTCGTTGGAAGAACTAGCCTTTAATGGGTTATGTAGAGGAAACCAGCAACTGGAGTGGCAAAAAGTATTTGTAGATAGATACGTTGCTAATAGTAAAACATGGATTGATGCAGGAATACTTGTCGTTGAGGAAGGAATTCCAGCTAGTTCCCTCAGTGAAGATGCTCAGGATGACTTACATAGAGAAAGGTTTCCGGCAGATTCACTAAGTACAGATAATGCATCAGGTAAAGATGTGGAAGAAGCTACTCAGTCAGGAGCAATGTCTCCTGTCGAACAAACAGAAATTAAAACAAAGGTCGAACCAAAAGAGAAAGTAACAAGTCACTCTCAAAGAGGCTCAGCTGCTAGGGATGTTTCCTTACAGGTTAAGTTTCTACATAAATTAATTCAAGAGTGGTATGCAGCCCGATTTTTGGCTGTTCTTTTTTGCGTTCACTCGCCTAGTGATCACGGGCTGCTCCTGGTTAACATAGACCCAACTGATCTACATTTCGTCTTGCGCTTCACTTGCTACAACTTTCCTCCCAGTTTCGACTTTATTACCAGTTTCCTGGTAAGAAACTTTAAAACAGAACATGGTCAAATTCCTGGTCATATCATCAGTTACATATGTCTCTGCTTTGCTGAATACGACGGTGATAGAGGACAAGAGGTCAAAGACATTGCCAAAGAGGTTTGCGGAAATGATTCATTTACCATCAGCTCTGATGATAGTCGACTTTTACTGAGGGCAAAGGTGTCAATGCTCAACTTTGCTTCAGTGTCAAAGGTAAAGTAAACGCAAGTAGATCTAACTCATATATTCACCTTTAACATCTCCGCTGCAAATCGAGCCCATTCTCTGGTTCGTGAACTTTATGTGCGGAATGCTCTTTTTGTTGCCAAAGAAAATGTCAATAAATTTAATCTCTATATTTTTTTTCGTACATTTGGATGGCGATAACTGGACACTGAACATAAAATGACGACAAGACAACCCGGCGTAATTTGTTATTTAGAAGAAAAAAAAACATTGGCAGCAGGTCTTGCTAAAATTAATCTATTCGGGCTTTATATGTTTGAGTAATACTTCTACTGCCCCTCGAGGGTCTTGTCTGCATCTCGAAGTTTATGCCCCCACCCACATATTCTACTTGTACTTCCCTAATAATTTGGTACACACAGATAACTGAACAACATTAATGCCATAAATGGTTCGTAAAGTTGAAATACAATGTCAAATAATAATTAAGAATTTTAAACTCAGTAGTATGATTATTTGTTGTGTTGCAGTCGCTGTCATATTTTAGCTGAAAGTAGCAGAGTATAAACTATATCATCTTTTTATTTTATTTTACTAGGTTCCTATTAAACGATTGAAGCTGACAGATGTGTTAGAATCTGCTACAGACAAATTCTTGTTACTCAAATCTGGTGTCCGGCTGGGAGTCTTAGATACCCTTCAAGCTATTGAAGTTAGCCGATGGGATCACAAGCTAAAAGCCCACGATTATGAAGATATTATCAATTTCCTTGCAAACAGTGGATCAATTGAAACAGCATGGTGAGCAAACACACGCACGCACTTTTTATTTTATTGAGAACTTAAACGTAAAAGGTTCATGCGAAATGGTTAAAAGTGACCATGCTTTTGTTTCTGGTTCTATAAATTAAATATATATTATCATATGATAGGGTGGAATTTGTCTGTTTGTTTTGTTTGCTTATTATTATTATTATTATTTTTTTGGGGGGGGGGATGTTTTGGAAACGTACGGCATTTAAAAGAAGCGCACTCATATTTGCGAATTAGGATTAGGAAATATAGAAAACTACCCCGGACGTTTCGACATATTACAACGGGAATGGACCAACGTCGGCCGAAAATAGCATTATATAGGCTACGTAAGCGCGTAAAGGTCAGGATAATTCTTTACAAATTATCGAATCACGCCGGTCTTCTAATACTGACGAGAACAAGTGACCGAAGATTTAAGGTCGCGTGATCCCTCAGTCTTAATCGCCTTTGCTGGGTCATGATCATTCCGGAAAAGGATTGTTAGGAGATTCTTTGTTGATCGCTCTTGCGTCTTCAAAGGGGGATAAGGCGTAAGCTACAACTTCCTTTTGGGGGTTCATCCATAAACAAAACTACTTAAATATGAACAGTGACCTTCAATGCCTCTTGTCATGTTAAGAGAAATGTATAATTTATCCCATATCTGAAGTAAAATACATTTGGTCAACGTCCTTAATGTTGTATAATGCATTTTCGTTAAAGCTTACTTTTCGCGAGTCCTCCGGCGGTTGTGAAGAATGAAAAGACTCTCGCTGACCTTCAGTCCAGAAATGTTTCCGGTAAGGTAGTAATTCAAGTTGAATTTTAGGTCGCTTGAAATGCATATTGTAGCTGCAGCTGCAGTTCTGAAGAAAGGCAGTTGCATGTTATCAATTGTTATGTCGCATGTTACGTAACTTTTTAACAGGAAGAAATAATATCATCTTCGGGATAAGAAGAACACTGTGGAAGGATTACAACAGGATAGTTGAGGGCTCAAAGACATGTTTTTTTCTTCTTCTTTACAGTTGAATGGATTATTGGAGCCAAATTAATTCACACCTTGGACGTGGCAAGTGGAGAATGGGCGGTAAGATTCGCAATCATCTAAAGCTGTTGTCTTCAAATGCTGAACAATAATGTGTTGTTGTGTCAAAATCTTTGTTTCAAATATTCCCCCTTAAAAGAATTGTTTCGTCAGATAATTTCTCAATTATATTTCATCTGCTTTTTCTTTTCCTGTTTTCTGTGGACTGATGCGATCATTTAGATGGACTTTAGACTGAAAGGAGCGAGTTCTTACTCACCAGCGGCAATAAAAGCCCTACCTGGTAAGCGACTTTTATTTCATCAATTATCTTATCAAAGAAAGAAAAAAAGAAGCTTTCTTAACGTTCTTGAATAATGAACAACAATAGGAAAATTGCCAATATAAGAATAATGGAATACATGGATCCTGTGCCGCCTATTTTAACTTTTCATTGATACATATTTCTCCGTCGAAGTTAATGCTTGGATGATGTGTGAAAGTTAAGCATTTGAATATATTGTAATTACAATAAATGACCTACTTTGAAGTAATTGCAAAACGTTAGTTAAGAATTGGCGTTTACAATGTGTAATGTGTGTTAACGGTAGTGCCTCACAGTGCCAACAAAGGCTTTTTGCATTATCGGTTTGTTGGATGAAACTGACGACATGCCAGGATGGTAGTATTCTAATTTCTACAGATTAACACTCAAAGTTTGTCACTACGACTGTTGGGCCAGGCATATTGGCTAGCACATATTACAATAATCTAGAGGATCCATTAACTTACACACACACCATTAAAACACACACACACCCACAAATCGGTGTTAATGAAAAGACCCAACCATAAAGTCATTCACATGACATTCTTTTGGAAGATACTGAGCGGCCGACTATTCGTTGGAATATATGATGCTGGTTGAGCTTTGTTCGTAGCATAATACAATATTGATACTAAACCTTCAGGGCATTGATTCAAAACCTTCAGGGCATTGATACAAAACCTTCAGGGCATTGATACAAAACCTTCAGGGCTCTAAACTCTATTTTGACTGGGTCATTTCTTGCTCTTTCTTCCAACAGATTTACATCATCTTACGTCATTGCGAACAGAGGCTATGGTTGATCAGGAAGGAGGGTATTTGGAGATACCAAATTCTGGGGTTCTCCTAGAAATTCCTGCAAAAGCTCTCAATGAAAGTTATCGCATTGAGATGAGAATAATCCCTCATTGTTTTCAGGAGGGAAACTATCACACATTTGCCAGCAATTCTTCTGTGGTGATTGAGCTTCTCCCTGAAAATATCAAGTTGCTTCATCCAGTAAGGCTAACCTTACCCCACTGTCTAAGATTGAAGAAAACAGGTCAACGCAAAGCCATAGTGTACAGCAGTCACCATGCTAAAGGTAAGATCTATCTCACAATCTGCCAGGGTACATATTGTTAGATCATAGCTTTTTTTGGCAATACCTCTCATATCAACACTTTTCAAAGTCATGTGTTAAATGTCTTAATGGCTGATCACGCACTTAATAACGCGACATCATTCAAATGGTTAGACATGTTTGAAGATTGAAACTTTGTTCACAATTGTAAGTCACATTTCTAAAACAAATTTTGAGTTATTTACAGCTTGAACAGAAAGTCAGAAAGTGTCCATGAATTTTGCTTGTACTCTTTAAAGGCACAAAGCCCAACTGGAAAGCCCAACTCGATACCTTATATCAACTCAATGAAAGTAACTGCACAATTAAGCTTGAGAGTTTTTCTTGGAAGACATGTCAAGTTGATGATTCTATTGTTGAGTACAAGGAGATTAAAGTGTATGCAGCTTGTAGCCAGCAGCTGTCTGATAATCTGAAGCATATTGAAGTTGGATACTACCTGGATCTTCCGGGAGAAAAAGAAGTGAGTGCTATATGAAAATGGAAGTTCCGTTTCCTTTTAGAGTTACTTCGTTTAACACAAACTTAATCCAGAGTTGAAATGCATTTTGGACTAGTAAAAAGGGAATATAACCTAAGCATTCATGTGAAATATACATTTTTGTAGGTCCTAACTAAATATTATTAGATGAAGTTGTCGGAGGATTAAACAAACATACGGAGCTTGTACACAATTGTTACGGCACATTTCAAAGTACGGATGATCATGAAAAAGAGTTTGGATTGCTTTAATTTTCAATCTCATAGGATATCAACTTGACTCAAAGTGAGTGAAGTTTGTAAAATGCAAGTTGATGTTACGCGGGTATTTTATCATTATCGTTATCAGTATCAATATAAAATGAAACAAAACAAAACTGATAACAAACTGCTGATCCACTGAAGAGCATGTGTAAGAGAATGTGTAAAAGTAAGTTGGCCTGACGTTTCGATCCTAGAAGGATCTTCTTCATAGGCTGGATGACAAGTAACAGTAAAAGAGGGGAACAAATACACGCACATAATACAGACAGGTTAATGAGCAGGGTGAACACAAAGAAGAAAGATGTAAGAGGATTAGTAGAGAAGGGATGGAGATAAGAAAGAGACCAACATGGGGAAGAGGAGAGGTAGGTGATAAGCTGTAGAGGGACAAAGAGAGATTTATGCTCATAAAAGGAATGTAACATTTCTTCAGTGCATTCTGGAATATTAAATAAAATATACTGAATACAAAATATTCATCTCTTATGAAAGATAATTGCGACGAATAACCTCCAAGTATTGCAAGAGAAACCGTTCTCGTTTCGGAAAGAGGGACGACTGCCATTGACCATACTTTTGGAAGATGTAATTCCAATGTCCTGGAAATGTAATGAAAGAGACAAACATCAGGTAATGACGAGTTCAAGTTTTATTGCTATATCGGTTCTATGTTCTCTAAGTTCTTCAATCCGTTGGAATTTAAACGTTGTATCATTGTGACCAAGCCTTGTGGTAATGGAGACATAACTGGAAACCGCTTAAATTGGTTAAGTTTACACCGTCCTCAGTTTAATCTCTTCTTGTAGAAAATGCTACTGATTATGAGCAAACTGATTGTATTGTCATATACCCGCAAAATGCCATATTTCCAGCAGAGTAAATATAACACAGTTTTGACATTATCGGTTTTTAGGTTTCATGCATTCATGCAGCCTTATTATGTATCTGCAAATTTTCACATCTTTTTTTTTCAGAAAATTCCGTTCACGACAGTAGAGCTATCCGTAGAATTCTCGTGTCCCTTTGTCTTTAAGAAGATTGCAGATGACGAATGTGTCTGTTACTTTAAAGCTGCACAAACAGAAGAAATGAAATTAGTTGTTCCGATCAAGGTTTGTACAGAATTGATCATGATGTGACTTTTAAAGTGCAGCAATACACATAAACAAACCTTATCGCTTATGTCAGAATACTGTTATCAAAATCCGTTGATACATTTTTATGTTGTCACATTTGAAATATACCCAAGATTTTCTTAAACATCCTTCCAGTAAGAATTGATGGCATGGAAACCATCTCCCTTAAACCTAGCAGTGCTGTTTCATCCCACCCTTTCCATGGACCAAACGGAAATCAAATACAAATACATGTGTAACTATTTTCAATGACACAAAATCTGGGAGATAGGTTGCTGCCTGACTAATATGTCTGCAGAATTTTGTTGACAATGACGATGGCGAGGACAACGACCATGAATATGACCAAAAAAAATGATGAACATGGCTATGAATGTTACGTAACAGATCACTATCTGCATAGTAGGCTAAGATATCTTCTTTAGACTTAACTAGCATCGTTTTGCCTTTTTTTTTAGAGTTCTGAGAAGCCATTAGCAGGAGGAACTTACCTGACAAAGCACAATACAGTTGATAAGAGGTCATCGTCGGCAGAAGCCTTAACTGTAGACAGTACAGTGAACGATGCATTCCTGAGGGTAGTGTTAAACTATTTCCATTATATGCGATTTAAGTAATTCGCTTAAAAGATTTCGGCATAATTCAATAAATGTCATTTAACGATACCTCAGATGATATTAAAACTTAACAACATGGGTTCCAACGTAATAGTCAGTACTTGTGAATGCCAGAACACAAACACCGGATATTATCACTTCGTTACCTAAATTAACGATGAGTTTTACGACTAATTTAAAGTGCTAACACCGGTCCTATGGGCGAGTGGCATTTAGCAATAGGGGGGTTCAGGATTCGATTCCGGGTAGGGTCATAGTAAGATGGGTCTTTCATCCAAGAGCAAACTACGGTTTTCCAATCTGAAATGATTTTCTAAATTGAAATGATTCCAAATTTGATTTAAAATGTTGAATTGGAAGCCACCCGACGTGTAACTTGTATTCCAGAAGCCCTCCGCGTTTCTCCTACATTTGTGGTCGCTTTAGCGTCGTAAAAATAACTGCTGGTTATAATTATTATGATAAAGTATAAGTACATTCACGAGTAAAAGTTTTTATGAAGTTTACTCGACAACAGTTTTGAGCTAGCTGTATAAGGATTTACATATATAACTCTCTAAAGTTGTAAAAATTGTCTCCTTAACGTTTTTGTTTCAGTTGTCGGACACGTAAATTTGGGGAATATGCACTGTACATATACTGTACGTACAATGTTATGAATGTACATACGTACTTTACATACATACATAGATACTGAAAAAGTGTATTGTACTGTACACACGGTTCCAATACACTCACTAAGATTGTATACTCCATCCGTCCATATACTGGTTTGTTGTTTGTTTAAGGCATTTATTCACATATTGTCAAGTATGAATCAAATAACATAGAAAATTCTACGAGAGTCAGAGAGTTTTTCGAGCAGTGATGAAGTTTCATATAGACCTATATTGTACATGAAGGACATACAGGAAGCAAATGCAACTATGCATGACATTTAATTTAACTGAACAGTTCTTTTTAACACATCACCTAACACTTACTGTAACACTCACTTGGAATACTCTTTGTTGTTTGGTCAGTTATCATACTGTCAAATTGTTTCTCTGCAAAGTCCTCATCACTTTTTGTCCACTTGTTATTTGTTCACACTCCCCCCAAGAAAGGAAAAAAGACAACATAAAAAACTTATCCAGTCTGTTTTATTAGTACTAAGCGCAATTGGTAGGAAACATTGATTAACTGAGAGAATGAAGAGAATAAACTCTGGAAGCAGTTTGGCCAAGTGGACCTTGTGAAGAACCAGGAAGAGCTAAGGTTGAAAGTGAATGAATATTTTTGTTAATAACAATCTATTGATAAATACACTAACTGGATAGGAGAGACAAAGTAGTGGAATGTTTTAAGCCACAGAGATGCCATCTTGCTTTTCCCAAAGGTTTATAATTTTATTATATTTGAAGAGTTGGGGTCGTTGGTGAAATCGCTGCAAGGTCAAAGCATGGAGGTACTATATACGGAGTTGGCAAAGGGGAAGTAGCAGGGCGGTGGAAAGAGTAGCAGGGCAGGCGAAATGAAGGTCGAGCGGTCGGGCCTGTAAAACAGCGAAGCTAGGGCACTGGATGGAATCCGCCATATGTAATGTGTAGAGCATTCACAAAGTACAGACAGTGATACGATCGCATCTTTACAACTACACTATTAAAAGTATAGGTCATATAATAATAAGCGCAATCGGTGTTCGATCGGGAGAAAATTTTTTGTCTCTAGTAATATTACTTTCACTCGTTTAACTTGACTGCCGACATTCACATCATACCCAGACATCATGTAATGGTTCATATAAATACATTTTTAAGTGCAGTATTTTTTTATGCTGGCATGTTGTCTCGACCCTCGTTTCACTTGATTTCCGACATTTACAACGTATCTCTTCACATGGTTGAAGCGGCTCAATGAAATCAATTTAAAAGTGCAGTATTTTTGTAATGGTACTTTGTCTAGACACTCGTTTTGCTCGATTTCCGACATTCATAGCGTATATACATAGCCTATATCATTTCAAAGTTGCTTACCGTGCAGCCTTTTATTCGTATGAGGTGTAACGCACATTTTATCTGATAAGCTGGTCGGTGTGAGATACGGTAGCTTATAAAACAAGATTTCCACAACTTGGCGTCTGGTGACTCCAAATTACCTTTGACCTCAATAAAATATTGCACTGAACGTATCACAACTACATACTAAATATGAGATTCGTCCAACCTTCCCTTCTTGAGTTATCGTATTTTCAAGGTTTTCACAAGTTGACCTCTAGTGACCCCAAATGGACTTGGACCTCCAAGACCCATATTGTTTCTGGTGGAGGTGTGTATAGCCACGCACAGTAGACTGACCTGTGTTTATCATGCCATAGTGTTATTGTATCAAAATGGTGGTTCGGGCCATTTCTATTGTAACAGCTAGTTCTGGTTATACTAACAACCAGAAGTCTAGTGCACTGAGGTCATCGAAACCTCAGTGCATTTTGCATTCCGGTTTAAATACGCGGTTCAGCACGGTTCAGTTCAAACAACGACATATGTTTAGACAACGGAAGTTAAGGCATCAACGTGAGTTTTAGCAACAAAGTGGTTAAACAGCAGCAACAACTTTAGTTTAGACAATCACAAACGACGAAATAAGTTTTTCCTTTTCGCGTTCCATATACTACTACTTCTACTGTTACCACTACTAATAGTACCACTACTACTACATAGGGCTCAAAACCATGTATATTATTCACTAGCCTGTTGTGCGTCTGACAAACTTAATCCACTTGCCCGAAGGATATCTGTAATAACCCCTATTCTTCAAAATAACATTAGCACTAAGCACACACGTAACCTGCAATGAATGTTTGGCCATTGAAACCTCAGTACAGTGACATACACAGTAGGCACCTGATTTGCAAGCTATCAACTCCTCAACGTTTTTATTTGGAAGGAACTTGCAAGAACTGTAATATTAAAAATCATAATATTTAATTACTTTTTTGAATAACGTCACAACAATATAACTGCAATATATTGACATGTGCATTACGGTGAAAATGCTGAGAGCTGCACGGCCGATGCCTACGTACGTCCGTCTGTCCTAACACAAATCTTAATGCTGTTCATAAGGTGTACATTATTAAGTGGTATGTTATCAAGGCTGACATCAATACACATACTGTACAATACTGTAAAATTGGCTGATTTATCACACTTTTGAATCCCGCAAATTGTCGCCACCGCGGCATTTTTGGCATTTTCTTGAGTTTTGAAGTCTCATTCCTCAGCAAATTAAACATCTTACTACCTATCTATTACACATGCCTATTGAGTCTATCCCATAGAAATGGAATATAAACATGTTTCACTATAATACTGTGCAGATTTCAATGTCATATAAATAAATACTATTGGCAATGTACTGTCTGCTTCTGGTTTGATTCCCGTTTTAATTAAAAGACTTTACTATAAAACGAACGTCAATCAATATTCAATCCATACATGTACAGGGGTCAAGATTAATTCAAATGTGCAGAACATTTGTGAAATACTTTTTAAGTACAGTTGTGTATAAACCACACAAAGGACAACCCAACATTGAAAATATATTTTCTCCATGTTCACTTAAAGAGACAGGCTGAGAATGATTTTATAAATGGGTACAGTGATCAATACCAGTAGGTGAAAATTATTAACTTTAACTAATATTCAAATTGTTATGCATTAACAAAAGCACCAGATACACAGGTC
This sequence comes from Apostichopus japonicus, assembly GCF_037975245.1. NCBI lineage: Eukaryota > Metazoa > Echinodermata > Holothuroidea > Aspidochirotida > Stichopodidae > Apostichopus > Apostichopus japonicus. The sequence goes on from NC_092572.1 coordinate 25,759,015, forward strand.
AGTTGGTTTAAACTTACAACTGCTCTTAACCCACTCATAAATTGAGGAAGGCGGAATACACAAAGTACCAGCAAAACAAAAGCTCCAGATCCATCTTTCAAAAGAAACTGTTAGACTTGCATACAAATAAACACACAAGCGCTATTGTAGTGTATATGGTCTCAGGCTGTCTCTATGATGGATGCAATTTTACGGTGAGTTTTACCCTTTAGAGGATACTTAATAACTACTATGAATAAATGTATGTGTTAATACTTTTCTGTAATATTGTGAAAATGGCTGGACTACTAACACGTTTGGTTGGGAACCATTTGGATAAGAACAATGAGTGCCACAAGACTATGTTTACACCTAGCACTAATACACACTGTACATGTACACCCAGTACATGTATGTATTGTACACATTGTACATGTATGTATGTACTGGTTGGCATTCAATTTAAAGTAAAGTCATTTAATTAAATGAATAAAACCAGGAGCAGACAAGTACATTGCAAATAGTATTTGTTCATATACATTGAAATCTGTAAAGTATTGAATTGAATGACCTCGAAGTACAATACCTAGACTCAACACATGTGCAACATCCAAACAGGCAAAACTTTTTTTGTAAAAATACCAACTTTGAGGATTTCTCATTTCAAAGTAAGGCAAAAAACCCTCCTGAATTATTTTGTACAAACAGAGTGGCAGTATATCTCTTCCTAAAAAATTATCAGATTTTTTTCAACATGACGCGTTTTGTATTAATTGGTTGTCAAAGACGACCTTTTTTGTACAGCAGAGCAACTTTACAACCTTACATTGACAAATTAATGTTTAAAACCCTGAAAGTTGTTACGGTGTAAGAACTTTTCACTTATAAATAAAGTATAAACCCTTACAGCTCTTACATGGTTACTTTGGTAAAAATTGGCATCAAAACCCCTACTTCATGCTGAATTGCAGCATGAAATAGCAACTTAAGAGCTGCACAACTTTGCAAATATATTACAGGAAAGCATTGTAATCAATATTTTGTAATAGACATTATAACCTCTGAAAAGAATCAAGTACACTGAAGCAATGGTTTAGGAGTTATTAATCACTAAATATAGCACATTTGTGTTATGAAAAAGACCAAAATCGAATATTTTGACACTTTAAGTTGACCTAGTGCCACAAAACAATGTTCTTGTAGCCCAAATTTTTATATTCCATATTTATGGGATAGACTCTTTAGGAATCTGTTAAAAAAAGAAGATAGTAGAATGTTCAATTGCTGAGAAATGAGACCTCAAAAATCAAGTAAATGCCAAAATGCCACGGTGGCGACAAATTGCGGAATATCAAGTGTGATCAACCGCAAGGTACAGGGTTAACAACACTCCATTATAGAGATTTTTATGCTAAAAAAATACAATGATACTATTCCAAAATTCCTGTGATTTGATTGGCTAATAGTCTCTATCCATTGTCTGGAAACAATGAACACGCAGTATGTTGTTTAACAACAATTACTTGCAACGTTACTTTCCCCTGTGTAGAGATAACGAAGTTTATGGTATAGGCTATCATATGTGTGCACTCAAATATCATAACTTTCTAAGGCCTTTTGTCACATACCGTACATAACTTTTGACAACAATCACTCCTGGTACAAAGATGCACTTTATTTTTTTCTGAGACTTTCACGTAATATTGAATCATTGTTTTGATCAGAAAATATTATTAGTTGAGACAATCTATTAATTTTGTGGAAAGTTAACATGGATGCGCACAAACAAACTCTGAACAAAAGAGAGCGACCGTGGCAATCGGCATATCAGCTGTATTTGAGCTGTCGTTACCATTACGTAGTACGTTTTTTTTAAATTGATTGCTATATTACAAACCAAGAGGCTTTGATAACTTGTCTTGATGGCCAAACTTCTTTGCAGAGATCAATTACGTTTTATACGAATAAGTGTGATTGCTTCTCAGGTTTTGTCTGGCAAATTTTCCAAGGAATGGCTGACCGTGGGTAGAGATCTTGGGCTCAAGGATCCAGAACTTCAGAACATTGAAGCAGATTACAGACATGATGGACAAAGGGAGGTAGCTTACAAGATGTTGTTGTCATGGAAACAACAAAATAGTACAAATGCAACATACAGGGTACTAGGAAAGGCTTTGCGTGCTGCTGGACGAAAGGACCTTGAGGATGACATTCTTGAACAAAGTATGTTAAGTATTCATGTGATAACATGATTTATTTTGACATACGAGTAGTACCTAACACCAAATCAGGTGTCTTTAAGAAGTCTGATAACAGTGGCGTAGTTATAAGCTGCTATGTTGGTGATGCATAATAGGAACTGACTTGAAGTTCTGTGTGTAAGACTTACTAGTCCAAGACATTTTAATTGCTGAACCTCTGAAGTTTAAAGGGACATTTCTCTCTCTCTCTCCACCTCTCTCTATCCCTCTTGTGGTATAGCACTGTAAGTGGTATAGCACTGCAAGTTGGCCTGGTTAACAATGTCTTTACCAGCCTTAGCCTTAGCATCCCAATATGACGTTTATGCCTAAAGTTACCCTTTAATTTCGCAAAAAAAGGGAGTAATATTATAACTGGTTGTGACTGTGAATCTCTTTCTTCGTCCACAGATGAAGGTACCACCATATGGTGACGTCAGAGCAGTTCAAGCTTCAAGTTTTTGCCTCAGTGCATTACGTGCATGGTAAGAATATTTAAACACAGTGTGTAAAGTTACTTCCGCAACAGCCGAAAGAAAGAACAGATTACTTATAATAAGTGAATGTAGGGATTTAAACAACTCCCATTCCCTTTATTTTACATGTTCATCTAATCCTACTAACGTCTATATAATATAATAAAGCGGATATATCCGATGGCCAGTTAGACACATCTCAATAAGTCTTAACTTCCAGGTAGAAATATTCACTTGCTTAGAGAGGCAAATTACATTGTCTAGCTGGGTCGATCACCAGAGGTGTGTTCAAAAACATACAGCTACTTGCAAACAATTTACCAACATATCTCTAAATAATGCAAAAACGTCAAAAAACGTTTTTCTAAACATTAAAATGTATTTCCTTGATATGTAATGACGATTACACCATCTGTTTGTCTGGCTGATCGTTAAATTAAACATTTACCAAAATGTGGTTGATAGAGATAAAACAAGTCTAAGTATCACTCTCGTGACAACCACTCCGTCCATTGTGACAACGACGCGTCTCACCGCTATTACAAACATCCTTCCCTTCTTTAATTGTCGTTGAATTCCTGGATCACCATTGATTCATTTGTTGAATCACTGATGGAGTTGTATGTCACCGAATCATCTAAGTTTTCCGTAAGATTGAGATCGAGTCTCACGCTAAAACACCTAAACAATATTTGTGTTGGTTGAATACATAATCGATCGGATGAATAGTCCAATGAAATTCCCTGAGTGCTGGTTACGTAAATCCTTGCCATAGAATACTCACTTCACCGGCTTAGGCTCTATACCTGTTCTATATTACGAGCACTTTCAATCAGTACTCGTAATATTGAACATGTATAGAGCCTAAAATAGTGGTTGTAGATGATAATTGGCAACCAAGACAATATCTTCAAGTCATTCTGAAGACATTCGAAAATAATTTAAAATTCATTACGACTACTGGAAAGCAACGTTACCGGACAAATCCGTGCAGATTTGTTGGAAATTAGTGCAGTAGTCGACGAAGCTTGTTCTCTTTAGAATTTCACATCGCAATGATGCTGAGTCCCGACTTAATGAGTAGTAGCATAAACTTTGAAACAACTTTCTTCCAATATAACCTTAAGTTTAATGAAACTGGGATTGTCATTTGAACAATTATATAGTTACTTGCTTCTAGTTATATTCCATTGCATTGGGATAAGGAAATGGCCAGGAGTATGTAGAGTCGCTTAATAGAAATAAGCGAGGACGCTATTTACAGACGGCGTCATACGGGGTCCATGATATTGGCGAAAAGGGGCGTCAGGATGTCATAGAACAGATTCAGATATTTGTTAATGAGAAGTATCTAGCCTTCGGGGGTCACTGTACTGTTAGCATAGAGATAGCAGTGTGTTATGTGACCATCTATATAGATGTAATATAAGGTTATGATATCAATGAGCATGCGACCTCTCATTAATACACTTGTGTGGAATGATTCAGCTGGTTTTCCTGCATGTTTGGTACATGTTTACTGAAGTGTTGCCGTGAGTTGTATTGTTAAGGGACCGGTTTAAACAGAGGGACTAAATTTTGACTGTCTTCACGCTGTATAAGTGGTAACCTATTACACATTCTCTAACAATATAAATATAAACATGCGTAAATTCGAATGCAGTAATCCCAGATAAAAGATTACATCGGCACAGAGATAGATAAATACCTTGCAAATGCTTAGCATGAAATATTTACAGAAATGCCGTACAATGAAATGAATCCTTTATATATTAAATCCTTCATCGATAAAATAGAAAGCTCATAATGTACAGCTAGTAAACTGTTAATGTTGACCGTGGCATATGCGTTCATGATTTGGTACAGGATTGTTATCAAAAAAGGTGCATATAAAATAACACAGAGCGAAATAAATAATGACTGACGAATAATGATTTATAAGAATGAACAAGTCAGAGCAGACTGTGAGAAAAATGGAAAATATTTGCAATGAATCTACAAAGTTGCGCTTTGAAAACCTGAAGGATTCGAACCTTCCCTATATCTATTATGGCAAGCCAAGAGGTATTGTGTTTAATAGTTAGTGGTTCAATGTGGAGAAAATGGTTAGCATCAACCAGAACAATACGAAGAAAATAATCAAAAAAGCAGTACATGAGGACAGAAACGATAACTATAGACAAACAATGAAGACGAGTACTAGAAAATAAGAATGTTGAGAATGGAAAGCATGACATTAATATATACGTAAGTTGAATTTAGAAAACATAACGTGTTGAGATGTTGTGGCAATCTAAACCGCATTGAGACAATGTTGTAAGTTCATGCGAACACTTCCTTGATTTTCATATATTTGTGCCTTGTCAGTAGTCACGGTAAAGTCGAGTTATTCTACCATACCCTAACCTCTATTTTATGTTCTGAAGTCCACATATAAACCTTTATTAGTCCTCTGACGTACGGGCAACGTCAGCAAGTAAATACAATGTTAACTGGCTCTTCTCTCTTTCAATTGAATGTCATATTAAGTTGTGCGGGACCTCATCATTGTTAAGCCGAAAAGAATTCCTCCAGCCAAAAAAAAAAAACACAATGAAGTTGATTGACAAAGCAGGAAGCAGATTTTAAAATGTAAAATTAAAATAAAATGTACTGATATAGCTGTATGATGACGTGAAAGAGGTCGGTATAGCCGTGGTATAGTAGAAATTTAAAATTCAGCTTTAGTGAGTCAGTTGAGGGTGGGCCGATGTTGCAGAAGAAATATATCATATTTATGAATGGTATATATTTTTCATACACAATGTAAGAGACCGAGAATTGTAATCTGTTGATATCTTATCATTGTATTGCTGATGGGTAATTCGTTTTTCTCGCCGAAAAGTTCAAATGACGCTATATGAAGATTTATCCATGTAATATAGGGGTTCTGCGCATGTTGAAGAAAGATCGCTTAGATTGGCTCAGATTTTGGTGTGCTTAGAACAAAGACAATTTCTAATTTGGAACCTAAGATAGGACAAGGGGGCAATTTTACAATCAGAAGGTAGTATTTGCATGACATAATGAATATTATTGAACACTAAGATATTGATTTGGTTCATGGGCAGATGTAGAATTGAGCCAATAATGTTTGAGCATTGCGATGATGTCATGATTGTTTGTTTCAATTGGCTTCAATAGCCGTGACATTGTAGTATCCAGTTATATATACAAAAACAAATAAAAATGAGTTTAACCCCTGGTCGACCTCGCGAGAGGTCCTACGGGGGATTAAAAAGTCTACGGTCCTACGGGGGATAAATATATATATATATATATATATATATATATATATATATATATATATATATTTATTTAAATAAAACTGTAATAATGTGACGTTATCTGTAAATAGCACCCTCGCCACTATGATCCCGTATGACGTCATCTGGAAATGCGCTCTCGCTTTTTCCTAAAGAGAGATTATACCTACTGCGAGTGCCTCGAGCAGGACCCCATTCTTTGACGGATTATCACAATTCTTATATCATGAATAAGCTAACAATGTTTCCATCTTTTCCCCGATGGCGAGATTTATAAATAGCAAACTCTTTGAATTTTAATGAAAACAGATGATCAATGGGTTTTATTTGTTTTTTTACTCAATTCCATAAATCTTCGAAATACTTTCGTTTTCGTTTAGTTGACAGGATTCTTCGCACACATGAAATGAACGTTTTGAAAGAAAAAAAATTCATTCTCATGTTCTTAAGGGGACGAAACTGAATTGACAGTTGGTAGCAAATTTATATTAGGATTCTAATATCAGCAAATCTTTCATTTCCATAAAACTTAATTTTGGTCAATAAAGTTACTCTTTCTACATAATAGGGTATATTATATTGCAAGACTTGGTTAATACTGTATATTAAAAACAGTTTATGTAATCATTTTTGTGAAACATTTCATATCAAATGTTATAACCACAGAAAGATATTGACAGGTAACATTTATAATAAACTGTTAACAACAGTGCAAATTATGTTGAACGTTGATAGAGATGCACCCTGATGCTTCCAATAAGTGCGTATGGTTCTGGACAAAAAGCATTTAAAACGTTTTTTCCATAACCCCCTCCCCCCCCAAAAATAAATAATAATAAAAGAAAATTTGTATTTGTTTAACATTACTTAGCTTTCCTAAACCTATATTTTCTGATGACACATCTCAATTTGACTCTGAAAAAAAACAACATATATTCCCGATACAAAATGGTTTTCATCTTAAGATGCATAAAATTTTTAGCGGGATATTCTACATGTGGACACGTTCATGGTAAAGCATGAGTGAACCTTCATTTAAATACTGTAGATGGAGTAGGAAGTTTGATATTTCACTAGAATTTATTCTGCGCGTTTCTCCTCAGAAAATATCCCAAGTTAGTATTAAGTTATCTAATTTCGTCATACCGTGGGTTGAATTGTTCACAATCTTTTTGTTTTTATACAAGAGTAATAATGTAATTACATAATTCCCCTGCCCCCCCCCCCATCCCACCAAAAATCATTGTAAGCGCATATCAGAATTAGTTTCGGGCCTAGGCAGCCGTCCGTTACGATATATATAGGAAGGAGGATTTTAAGTACCAAATTGTTGGCGATATTCCCCACATGCCCTTATATAGGACTTCAAATAAATATGAGTGATTTCAAATACCTCACTAATATTTGGAAAAAAGATTACTATAAGTTTAAATTAAAGATTATATACCAATCAAACGCACTAGTAACAACCATAACAAGTAAACTGTCGCCTATTAGTATTTTCCTTATAGTTTGAGTTAGTAAAGTTAGCCCTAACGCACTACCGTATAGATACTTGCCACTGCTTGTGGTTGATGCTAGTTTGAATTCATAGAAACAAGCTCCAGTGCAGCACACACTACTTTAGATACGAGTACATTGTAATAACGCATTACAGTAATATAATGTTGCAAGCGCATGCACGACCCACGACCCACCACAAGATTGTGACAATAATTGCAGTAACCACTCATTTATTTCTCTCTCAAAAGCAAAGAAAGTAATTATGACGCTGGAAGGATGCAATATCATAAAAATATGTGAGCAAATGAAGCACAACTTGACAAGAGGCAGATTGAGTCATAGGCAGTGTTAACACTGTGTCTTTTGCTAGCTTTGATCAACATAACACGCAACCTTGAACCAGTCAGACGTTTGGGAGGTTACGGTTGGTCAGAATTACTGTATAGTGTGATCAAAATGCAGGCAATGTACTATTTGACTACGATAGACTCAGTTGTGGCGGGAGTCATTCATGATATGTTGGATTGCCGGATCAGACTTAACAGTATGTGTTGCTTTCATTATTCGATTTTTAACGTTGTATTTTCTTGTACCATACTTAGATTTTATAGTCTAATGTGATTCTTGTTATGATTTTATCACAGACAGGTATATCAATGGTAAGTCAGCAGAACGGCACTATGGGAGGGATTGTCATATTCACCTGATAGAGAACTAAATGATTTTGATGTTGTTGGCAATGTTGATTATTGTCAAACGTAGTGATGTATAAGCGAGTCTGTCACTAACTCGAAGAAAAAACTCGTGCGTTTCAATAGTTACAAGGTGGACTATATAAGTAGAATAGGATGTTAGTTTTCAAGGAAATATCAATTGCTAACATCCGTTCATTTGATTTATCAAATGGGATTTACAAGTATTGCCAATATTCTATCGAACGATTCAACAACAAATAAGGAATGAACAGCTTCAGTTAACGATACGGGCTTGCGATTTAATTAGCAAGATTTCGAGACATTGTAATTCTCTGTTGTAATTCCGTTGCTGTTTGCATGTTTGGTTTTTATTAAGAAGAGATAATTTGTAAAAAGGGTTCATATATAAGGAACTAGTCTGTGACGTGCGCAGGATTCCAAACGTTGAGAAGGGAGGAGGGGTGGCTTGAGCCTCTGAATTTCCCTCAACTGATTGAACCTTTATGAAAGAGCCAGGGGTGCATCCAAGATTTTGTGGAGGAGGGGTGTAGCCGTGAGGTCGTTGAATCGATTCCTATATAGATATGTCTTGGAGAGAGAGAAGGCCAAAGCTTGTATATCAAAATGTGCACTATGATGCTAATTTTAGAGTGTAAAATGTGTTCTATAAGTATGGCTTAACGCAAGATTGCTCTGCAGTGTATTTGTGTGTGAGGTTCTGGGGACGGTGTGTTTACCAATGTACACCTCTGGATACCCAAATGCACATGGGGTCTACATTCTTCCCCGCCTCTTTGTAAAAAAAAAAAATCTTCCGACTGTAATGGTAGAGGTCATGGACCACCCCCACCCCCACCCCCACTTATTAGTCATCACTGAGACAGACTATGGACTCACGTACATTAACTATATTAACATATATATTAACATATTAACATCGCTAAGGATTTCTAATTTGTTTACAATGTTTCTTCAGATAAGTATCATAATAAACCATGCATTTTTATTTTTATAAATGACATGAATTTTCATTTAGAGGTTCCGTGGTATGCATTGGTTGAAAAGACAACCTTCTATTTTAAAACCGAATTTTGCGTTTGATTTGTTACAACCTGATGGGATCATACCAACCCAATGAGAGAGATACTATATAGTAACATAATATGTTGCTTGTTCAAGCAAGCTTGTAGCATGCAGACGCCGCGTGACGGATAACATATGTCTTTTACATAAAACATTAGCAAATTACATTAACATGCATGGTAGTTGTCGAGCACAGAGTCTTTTGGATTTGGTATATTAAACGGTTAATGACGCGTTTGACTAATGAAAGATCAACATGTTCTATGAATCCTACAGGTAAAAACAAAACAAAATGGCCGTTCAATTCCTACACAGGTATTTTCAGTTGTGATATAGAAGTGCATTGACAGTTATTGTGTTATGATGTTGCTCTATTTGATATATGGACTATATAGACTACTACTACAGTCAATAGTTTTGTGTTATGTTCACATCAATGTAGGTGCAGTTGGAACCCTGGATAACCGAGGCCAAACCAACAAAGTGAAAAGCGAAGAAAACACAACATTTCACAGCCTGTTTCCAATTATAGCAACACGCCCCTTTTTGGCAAACTACATATACAAAAGGTATTGTACAACGTGCAATGAATTGCTTCCAATGACTTACACAATAACTTCGTCATTATTTATTACAGTCATTTGTAACTGACATGTTCTTCCGACCGTATGGTAGCTATCACATGCAAATTCTTACCACCATGAATATTTAGAGTTTGAGCTGGCAAGGTCGAAGTTTAGAATTGGCATACTGCCCAATCCATTTACCAGCACTCGCTGTAACTTGCGGGAATTTGTACAACGCATTAGATTACATTCAAGCTTTAAGATTATTAAAGTATCAGTAATTTATTTCATTATCTTCAACATCCAAGCATCCATAAAATGATGATGACAGAAAAATATAACACACAACCAGGTCGAATTAGGTGAACATTGTGACAATGGTTCAAATTCCATACGGATTGACACAACTCTAATTGTGCTATAGTGCCAAATATGTGCATATATATATATATGTATATATATATATATATATATATATATATATATATATACGTATGTGTGTGTGTGTGTATATCAACATCTCGATGTAGTAAAACTGGATACAACTATGACCAGGATGTTGAGAACAGCTTCCTTATCCATCGTTTCAAAATAACATTTCATCTGGACTATATCCAATTAGTTATGAAAAGCTTCAGCCATGTTCAGCCAAATTGAAGCGCATCCAATCATCCGTTTCTAGAGGATAAGTAAAGCACAACGCAAAGTATGACATATTACAGGAACATACTGGTACTCCGTACGATATCAATGTGCTATTTGATATGACTGAGACAAAAGGTAAACGCTGGATGATCGTCAAGGAAATAACCTTAAACACGGCAGTAAAGTCAATTAGTTAAAGAAAAAAGTTGATGAAACAATCTTAACAGATTTGAAATAACATTTCCTACCCATATTGTCATTTTCATAAGCATTCTGTGAATTGACATCATCACAAAATGTAGTCACAAAGTGCCACATTTCTTGCAGTTTAATGCGACATGAGCCTTCATTTAAAATCTGTGCGTTGCGCAGGAACTTTAGTTCGGAGGTCGGAGGATTAATGTGATGTTTGTGTTCTCTTAAGAATATAAAGAAATGAACAATGTTTTCCATTAATATTGAAATTATATTTGAAGGATACCTTTTTTTATTCTCTGAAAAGAAGGTCACTATCAATGTGAGTCTGCTGTATATTAAATTTACTATTATCACGCAATAAATGGTAACCTACCCAGCAATACAAGTAGGTCCAAACTTTTTGATGCCAAACTCAACCAGAGTTAAGGACAATATTTCTACCTTTTTAACCGTTGTTATCATGTTGCTACATGCGTTAGGAGTACCTAATTTTCATCACTTTCTACATTTACCGTAGTTACTTACATACACCTGGGAGATTTCACACCATCCCTCATAACTGACGTATGAGTTAGCTTGTTGTCTGTATTGAGAGCGAGGTGGCCAATTGTCTAAGGCGTCGGACTTGTGATCCAAGGATTGCTGGTTCGATTCCTTCCTAGTTCATTACGTTGTGTCCTTGGCCAAGATGCGCTATCTCAATTGCCTCTCTCCGTCCAGGGGTTAAATAGGTAACCTGTGAGGTTACTTGTCATTGGGCACAGTATATAACTGCATCCGACTGGAGGGTTGTCTCTGGGACAGGTTATCATTGACCAAGGGTTGTGTAATGTCTGTTCACACCGACATCATGCATGAATACACGTCAATGCATCTGGTTATTGTAAATTATTTACACTAAAACAGGTTTACGGAATAAATATGGTCTTTTCAAACTAAGGTGTGATCAGTCTACAGGTAATTGAATAGAAAAAATGCTTTCTTTAGTGCTTTGCTTCGATTATATACCATTCAAACGCATTAGTAATAACCATAACAATAAACTGCCGCATATCAGTATTTCCTTATAGTTTGAGTTAGTTCAGTTAGCCCTAACGCACTACCGTTTAGGGTGTCATTGGGCGCAGTATATAACTGCATCCGACTGGAGGGACTGTCTCTGGGAAAGGTTATCATTGACCAGGGGTACTATAACGTTTATAAAGCGCTTGGAAATCTATATTAATATATCAATTGAACATTAGTATTTTAAAGTGAATGTAAATCAATAGCTGACCTTCACCTTATACAACACAATTTTCACACCGACATCCTGCATGGATACACGTCAATGCATCTGGTTATTGTAAATTATTTACACTAGAACAGGTTTACGGAATGAATATGGTCTTTTCAAACTAAGGTGTGATCAGTCTACAGGTAATTGAATATAATAAATTGCGCTCTTTATTACTTTGCTTCGAAACACAGGGTTTAAAATCACTTGGTTGGAAAAATACATGTCTTACTTTTATTCAATCTAATTTGGAATTCACCATGATCATACGCTATCATATTGAGTTAATTTTCATATTTTCTTAATACTAATGAATGTTTCTATCCCTGCTGAGTCATTGGCTTGACTAATTGTTTCACTCATGATCGTAACGTGTGATTCATGATAACTTTAAAAATGTCTGAGAGACGAAATGTTGAAATCTCACAAGTCTTTTCTACTTGAACCCTAACATTCGAATACTGATTAATGCTACAAGAATGCTTTAGCTTGATCCATTTTATACCTTTTTGAGAAAATACTTGGTTGGTTAGATTTATGGACCAATGGTTTCAAAGAATGTTTTCATGTCAAGTTAATATACTTCGTTTCTGCTCCACTTGAGATAGCAATATGGTGGTTCCCCAGGAAGGTACTCTGCTCAGCTGGGAGGACACACAGAAATACGCTGATCATGTGAGAAAACAAGGCGTCAAACAGTTTATCAGAATATATCATAAGGTGAAGGATAGATCCTGCAAAACATTCAAGTGGGGAGATGAGGTAGGTAGAAATAACCCTCTTTACAGTCGCCCACTTCTTTATTAGTGTCTGCTTTGCTCATTAGTTATACCTAGTAGGATTAATATTCGTCATAGGGTTGTGAATGAGTGGAATGGTTTGCCTGAGAAAGTTGTACTTGTAAGTAGTGTCAATGGGTTTAAGAATGCTTTGGACAAGCATTGTAATAGGGTCTGAGTGTTTTTGGCTTCAGTTTCTTTCTCTCTATAGGGTCCTTGATGGGGACTTAAGTGTCCCTCCTGATCCTTTTTTCTACTAAACTAAACTAAGATCCGGTTGTTCGGAAGAAACAAGAGATGTGCAATATACCGATGGAAACTTATCAGCAAATTTACAACAACGAACTGACTAAGGAAAAGTTTGAAAAGGCACTTTAAGCCTTCTCCATGAAAGGAATGGAGCAGTCATAAGCTTCACTTTATTTGTAACTTCGCCAGAGTGAATAGATACAAGACTAGACTATACAATAATTGACGACTTATAATTTGGGAAGGATGAAAAAAAATCGTCATATTGGCCAAAAATTAACAAACTCATAAGAGTATTATTGCCTTACAAAATTGTCCATTTTTGGCCAAAAATGAATGTTTTCAATAAAAATGTCAGGATGTATACCACAGATTCCCAGCACTCAGAAGGATTAACAAAAAGTCGTCATTTTGCATTCAATAACGACAATTTCCATTCAATAAAGTTACGAACACGACTGGAAGCGTTATTGTCCAGTCATTTCCGTAATAACGCTAGTGATAATCATTTATTTTACCGTCAAATTAATGTCAGACATGTTACATATGGTATGAATCAGAAATAACATGTTTCAAAATGTTACTTGCAATGTTATGTGTTCTAGTTATGTCTTCCTTCAGATAGAACACATGCTCATCAGCTTGGATCATTCTGAGAGGAAAGCCTTCCTCCTCTTGAACAATATGGATGTTATTCCCCTGGTGCAAAAGTCAGCTTCTAAGGATCCAGGGTAAGGAATTCGTCTCGTCTTTTTCAAACTCAGACTTAGTATACTAGTCTCCAAATAGTCTCAGATAGATAAATAAAGACAACTTAAGGACAATTGGATGTGTTCTGTTACGTTAAAGTAACAAAGGTAAGCACACTATAAGGAAAAAATAAATTGAAATGAACATGTGATAGCTCAGCAAAGAACATGATACGGACGTTATTCGACGGAAATATTTCTTTTCACTTGCCCTTAATTATGTTCTGTTATATAAGACTTCATTAGCTATGTTGAATATCTTTCTATGAACAATATGAATGTGTTGTTTATTCCAAATTAGTTTATTCCTGCGGTATGAATTTAAGTAACGCGTCTCGATAACATCTAATCATATTCACCTTCTTGCAGCTTCTATTGTATTTACCATCTAATCTCTAGCATGTGATGATGCAAGTGTTAACGCATGGTTTGTCACAACAAATTTATTTTTGGTCAATGTTTTATTGTTGTTACCTTATTTAAGCTATATCTAATATGGATATGGAACCCGACATTCCTTTTACATATCCCTAAATTAAAGTACTGGTAAGTTCCCGGGCTTCAAACAAGCATTATGCTGACTGGCTTCAGAGATTGCAGACTATAAATAAATTGTAGAATGTTGTTACAACCAGATCATAGCCAGATATGGGGCGCATCAGTAATGCACACTGCGATTATTAGTTTGAGGGCTCAGTGATAAAAGTAAAACTTAATCTCATCTATTTACAGTGAAACTTTTAAACAAACATATTATGTAGTACAAGGTTAGAATGGTTTTAAGTTAACATTTACAAACAACAGCAATTACAATAAGCACATTCAAACTTGTCGAATGCACATAACTACACACTGTACATAATCCATTACATTGCTTAAATTATGATTTACAGCGCTAAATTAACTGTTTTACTTCGCCATGCCCACTTCCATGAATACGCCATAAGCATAAACATATAATAACATATTTCATAGTCCCCATGTTGAAATGCCATACGAAACAGCCGATACTCATAGCTAGTACAGCAACTACTGTTCATGTGCCACAACCGTGCATCAGTAATTACTACTTTGTGTTCGTAACACGGTAACATGTGTTACAGGACATGAACAGTAGTTTTTGTACTAACTATGAGTATCGGGTGCACGTAATGATTTCTCATAACTAACTTGAACACTGTATCTTCAGGTTCTGTGGAGAATATGGCTCTTTTTGGGTGACGGAACAACCAGCACATCTCATAGAAAGTACCCCAGGGAAACCATTTGAGCTTGATGGTACGTCATTAACTGCTGTCGAAGCTAATATGAAGCTTCGGTAAGTACGGATAATGAGTTATCACAAACGCTTTTCATGTAGTGGTACAAACACATTACCTTATGTACGAAATTGCCATTCAATGATCAAACACTGTTGGTTATTTTACATTTGACTTGTGATATGCTGATGTCATTTGCTTTAAGCAATGCTCAAACTAATTGTTCAAGCATCTTTTAATATTTACTTGGGAGTCGGTACAGTAATAATAACAATTGAGAGAAGGCGTAACTTGCGTTATTTATGAATACGTTACCTAATTCACCTTTTGGTCTCAACGTAATTGACGTCGTGTTTCAGCTTACTCTACTTTAATACTAAAACATACTTACGCTGATAGGCAAGTTGTCTTCACCTGCCCTTATGCTTTGACGAAAATCCTGTGGCTTCTTGAGGATCGAACTTGATAGTAAGAAAACCCACTTAGGCAATGGCGGTAATACTTGGATCAAAACATTCCACGACACAGCAGAAATGTTCATTTCAAAATACCTAGGTGTCATGGGTTCCGTGACACTAATTTTATCTAATTTTATGTTAATTGAGTATGTACATATGAGTATGTATGAGTATTTATTAGTATGTATGAGTATGTATGAGTATGTATATATGAGTATGTATATATGAGTATATGAATATTGTGTATGTAGGCCTATATTCGAACACAACGCAGTTATTTGATGATGTCGACTACAGCATGTGTATAATTATAAATGATGAAATAACTTCGAAGTACTTGCTAAAGTCAGCTAGCTTTCTTAACTATGAATAAATTGCAAAATCCCTTTGAAAGTTCTAAGTACTCTTACAATATTGGCAAAATAAAACCATATATTTGGAGCTCATGTGTTGAAAGTTCTCATTGTGTCCGTGGAACTTGTCGCTTCCAGCTTCCTAGTGTGCCGATAAAGGCGACAGTATTGTCAAAGAACAGTTCACGTTTTGTTCACGAATTGTTCTGAACTTGTAACACAAAATGATATGAACATATGACCTTCATTATTACTTTCTTCTGGTTGGCCGCATGTGTACATTCATTCACCACAGGAGTGGCCATAGCATGGATTTGCGAATGTAGAACTAATTTTAAATCAAACAGCTCACAATGTGAATTACGTAATTGGCTACATCCATTGCAATACGGAAGAGCATTGATGAAGCTAATTAATATGTCAATCAAGGGACATTGGGGATACGTCACAGTTAATGAAAATTAATTAAGGTCTATCTTAGTTTACATTAACTCGTTTTCTAAACGACTAAGCAGCAGCTTCAGAAAGGATATTCATAGTTGATATAACACATAGGTTATTTTTTAATATATATTCTTGTTAATATAATTAAAAAAATCATATTTTACACTTATTATGTTTTGTATTATGTATGGAAATATACTTTATTAACCGTTTAGTATACGTTCAGTAATTATATCTTCTTGTTTTCGATATCATCCTTAGCCGGAAACAGATCAACAGTGTTCTAAGAAGTCATCACGGACGATTGGATGCATGTTTGACCCTTTCATCATTTCCAAGGTTTGTTTCAAAATGGACCTGATGTGGTAACCATTCTTTCATTAGGAATTCATCTGATCACCTATAACGCCCCCATGTGCACTCCTGCATAAGATATTCCAGCCTTCATACCACATTCCACTGATATAATCACAATAATTAAAATTATCGGGCAGTTATGTTTACAAGGCTTAAACGACCACAAATGTGCGAGTAGCCCGCAGCTTTCACGTCGGGTGGCTTACAATTCAATATTTAACAACTCAAATTTGCAATCTTTTTAATTCAGAAAGTCATTTCAGATGGGAAAACCATAGATTGCTCTTGGATGAAAACCCACATTTACTATGACCAGGCCAGGGATCGATCCCCCAACCTCCCGATTGCTAAGCCCCATTGTATTTCAAATGCCGCTGCCTTTAATATACTCAGTTCATTGCACAATGTTTCCAATAACACTGTATGTCGACGACTATCTATTTAACTTTGCTACATGTTCGATTTAGTTTGAAGGAGATCCTGCTGGGGTCGAAACAACACACACTCTATCGTTAATACTTATATCATTTTATCATTCCCTTTATTATTGCTTGACATTTCAATTATCAATTGGCGATGACCAATTTAGAACTCTTTAGATGAACAAAAAACCCACAATAAGTGATACCAGATCTTTGGATTCAGTGACAATTTTATTTCAATTTCAGAAATGGTTGCAAAGGTGCGCGGATACCAAGAAACCACGTGAATTCTCCGACATCTGCTTTACAAGACCTCATCATTGCAACAGAAGAACTGATTTGCCCATTTCCACGTTACGGGTAAACCATAAAGATAACTTTGTCACATGCACAGTTGAAACTAACTCAACAAATAACTGCATAAAAGTACACTGAAAACTTAAATTGGTTCACCGACTAACATAACGTTAGTCCATCTGGTGCCTCTCCCGACTAACATAGCCTTAGTCAGTTGCTATACCGACTAATTTATTCCTTAGTCAGTTGGATTTCTTACTCGGTCATCTTAGTCCGTCAGCTTAGTCGATCAACAATTTCTTAGTCGGTAAATGTATATTAGTCAGTTACATTAGTTGGTGACATTAGTCGGTCTTTACCGACTAGTTTATATGAGCCACCGACTAGTTTATAGCAGGTTTTACATTAGTCAGGATGGTGCCTCTCCCGACTAACCTTTCTTAGTCGGTATCGACTGACTAGTTGCACTGACTAGAATCACTGAAAGAATTAAACCCGACTAGTTTCACTGACTAGCATCACTGAAAGAAAAGAGAGCAGAAGAAACACAAATAATGTGTACGTTGGCAGTATTTATTTCTGATAAAACTTCTGATGTCTACGAAGGCTGACTTTCGACAGATAGAGAAGACATCACTGTAAACAAAAATCTGAAAATATGATTTTATTCCAACAAAGTTAAGACAGGTTAATGGATCAAACATAAATCGCAAAAGTATAGCACTGCACAATAATGCAAAGTTGAATCTTGGGCAAGGGTTCCTCATGACTTTCGTTTTAAAGTGGGACCCCAAATCGACACCAGATAAGTCTTCACGAACAAAAAGTGTTTCTCTTAACTACAAATGGCCTCCCACTTGTCTTCAGGAAGCCAAAATCTGCACCATTATTGACCTGTGAACAGAAAATATGATATACAGCACATGATAACTCACATTATCATAAACATACATTTACATTAAAATTTTATAACATATTGGGAGGTATACATTTAAATCTAGGTCCCTCAAATTATAAGCCAGGAATAGCAGCTTTACCAAATAATTATTAGCTTTGCACAGCATAACACCAAGTCATTTTTCAAAGCTTAATAATTATGTTAATCATGTTAATAATGATCCCAATAGACCGGGAGCCCAGAGGGTTTGGTTAGCTGGGAAGGTAACCAATTGCCTTGTACATCACAATGTTCACAGTGCATTCCTGTATATGAAACCAGACGACTGGCAAACCGACTGTGTGGGTGTGGCTGGGAGAGCAATTTTAAAGTCACCTGATAGCTAACCTAGATCAGTTTTCATGGTAACACATCAAAGTAAGAACAATGTGTCAGGTATGGCCCCAAGAGCAACAAATGGCCATCGCCAGTAATTATTGGTGGTGGGGTACCCCTGCCAGTGATCTATAATTGACCCCTCAAGGCTGACTTAGGTCAGCTCATGAGGTAACCACTTGAAACCTACTGGGTACCCCACTCTACAGATCAGTGAAAATTTGACCAAACTTATGAAGCTTGCACGTAAATGATATACTAGACTGTTTTTTTTTTAAACAGGTTATGAAAAGTATCTTTAATATCATTAAACAGTTGGGTACAATAGTTAAACTCACTCATCCATCTTTTTTCTCTATGGTACTTGTTCCTTTGCTTTTTGGACTCTTGGATAAACTCTTTTGTTCTGCGAAGGGTACCAATATATCATCTTAAAACATGTCTTTAAGCCATATATAACACAGTTTTCCTCTTCTGTTGTTGCCTCCACACTGGTGTTGTACATCACAGGAAACCTCACCCTTGACTAAGATATTTGGCTTTTCAATTCCTGCTGGAAAAAAGAAACAGCAAAGTATTCATCATTTGAAAAAAAATTAAATAAAGTTGTCACCACAAAGTTATGTGAGATTTGCTTCCACTATAGTCTCAAAAAACAATCCCAAAGTTTGAAGCAGACTGTATAAAGCTGAAAATTTGAACGAGAGTGTCATCACCATTGCAACCAGAATCAAATGCCCAGAATACAGAGATAATAGAACATGGGCTAAATCTTTGTTTGTTTTTATGATCTTTAAAAATATAAAATTTTAGAAACAGAAATGCACTGAGCCAACTTATTTATAGGCCTAATCGTTTTTAGTTGTTATTTTGCTTGCTCACATAACAAGCCTGTTTAGACCTAGGCTAGAGGAGAATCAGTACTTTGTTACACTAAGTTTGTCTTTCGGTCGTTTGATTTAGTCTTACTAGTAGTACTAAAGTATATAATGGACCGGCGAAGACTAGAGAATACCCAGAGTTTTAGCAACTGCGTTAAACTGTATCATCTGATCTATTATTTACGTCAATGAGTTTCATTCAGATATGCTTGAATTACAAATAAATGTCAAACAAACATCATAATCTACGAATCGATGCATACATAAACAGAATAATTTGAATTCGCGCAAGTGAACCCTGCACTACATTGGACAGAAAAAAAAAACGTGCAATTAGACCAAACTAAACATACTAAATTTTCCGTTACTTCTACATAAAATATCAATACAAATACAACAACTTACTCTTTTGGCAGTATACTAAAAGCACATGTTATAATAACTTCAGACTATCAAGCTTTCCTGAGAAAAAACGGTTAATAATTCTTACAGTAAACAAGTCGACCGTGAAGGAATGTCGCAATTGTTTCCTGGGCGTGACCGGAAATTAAATACTAAAATATGATAAATGAAAAGGTTAAATAGAACTGAAGCGTGCATCCTGACTGCTCGCAACATATAATACCGTTGACTAGCCAACATAATTTGTTCAGCCTACTGTGACTGTACGTTTGAAGGTCTAGCCTTGCTTATTCAATATCACAAAGCCTACCCATTTAGATTCACATGGGAAATAACGGGAAATCTTTACCAAATGAGTGTAGACTTCAAATAAACTATTGAGACTTATAGTTCCAGCATTTGTTTGGGAATAAATTAGAAGATTATGTGCCACTGTTCAATCTAGCCCAATACACACATAACACATTGTTAATTGGTGTTTAGAATGCACACTTTAGTGTTGAGAATGCACTACAGTACCCAGTAGAAGCCTATAGGCTACTCACTGTCATTGCACTTGTGTATTTGCGAAACGCCAGCGTGACAACGGTAGCGTTACACTAACCATAATACAATACTAGTGCCAGTGGCCTAACAATTAACTTTAATTTTACCTTCAAGTTAAAGGAATAACAGGTAGGCCGATGATGGCAGTTAATACCTCCATTCTTCTAAAGACCTTCTTGGGTGATTTACGGTTGAAAGTTGCTTAGAGTGATCGTATGAAACTATGCCAAGTCCAGCAAGCTGCCGTTGCCTCTCGGTTTCCAAATTGAAGTGAATCGAATTGGGTTAAAATACATGAGTCCGTCGACACCGACTAAGCTACGATTATGGCGTAAATCGGGTGTCCGTATCGTTCTTAGTCCATGGGTTAAAATACCTTAGTCCGTCGCCACCGACTAAGCTGCGATTATATTTTCCTTAGTCAGTGTAAACTGACTAAGAAGCAGCGATGAAACGAAGATTTTTGCTAGTCCGTGTGCATTAACTAACGTTACAGACTAATTTAACGTTAGTCCATGGCAATATTGACTAGATTATTTTTTCAGTGTACCCAGAACCGTTCTACCGAAACAAAAACACAATTAAGACATTTAAAATAGTCCAAAGACTGACAGATGAATCAAGACCATTGGAAATGAATAAAGCAAACTTAGACATAAAGAAGAGCTGAGAGATGGAAGTTAGGAGGAGATGAATTGGTTGAGGAGATTTATAGTCAAGAGGGCTTGTAACAATATGAGGTCACTAGTCATGGAGGAAGAAAGAATTGAGGGAGATTAAGAAGGAAAAAAACAAGTCATTTTTGAACAAGTACGGAATGAAGGAGTTGAGACCATACATGAGGTTGAAAGCCAATGTGAAATCGTTGCATCAAGGAATCGAGATTAAAACAATGAAGTTACAGAAATTTAAGGAATAACATCTCAAAACAATTGTAAATCCAGACAATATATGTTATAACAATATACGTTGTTAATGAATTGATACATTATTGATGTTGTGCTTAACTTGCAGAGCAGTGATAAGAAATCCGGAAAAGCGGCGAGGAACGGAAGTAGCGATAAACGTACCAGGTATAATATAATAAGATCATCCCCGTGTGGATGTTTGACATGGAATATAAATTACATACATTTACTTAGATCATTAAGGAGGTCATTTTCCCTTGTACTCGTTTTATCTCAATCTTGCGCCTAATTTATTCTTCTCATTGTATACATGGAGTATGGTAGCTTGATGGCGTACTACCATTCGTCTGTTGTCGTTATGCAAAACTTTAGTTTTCGTAAAAATTTGTTACAGATGTGAATTCATTCTGATGTTAAATAATGTAAGTTTTTCACCAAGGAGTGGTTTATTAACATTTGCAACAGCAGCAGGAACTTTAGGTAACTAAAACGGCGCTGGTTTTGGCGTTCGATGAAACTGTAAATTGGTAGTTTCTAAGGGAATGTGGCTTATTCCAAACCAAGTTTTAACCGATATATAACCTACTGGAAATCTAATATGCCATCCATCCGATCGATATTTTGCTGATTTAACAGCCAGACATTTAAATGGCTTAAAGAAATTGTGAATAAACAAACTGAGCCCGTTATAAATTTTATTTCCATTTCTCTCCCCCCTTTACACTTCAAGTCTTCAAAGATGAAAACACTGATCTTAGTCAGGTGTCCGAGCATGAGGCAGCCAAACCAGGTCACGTGGTACTGGAGGTTGCTGTGTTAGGGGTTGGTGTAGCAGCCTTGCAAGTCACAGTTCAAGGGTCAGATCTGAAAGAAGCCAAATATATTCACGACCAGTTTGTACCTTTAAGTCCTATCATGGTATGTCTCGAACGATATGTAAGAGGTACTTC
The DNA here is from genome assembly GCF_037975245.1 of Apostichopus japonicus. Classification (NCBI taxonomy): domain Eukaryota; kingdom Metazoa; phylum Echinodermata; class Holothuroidea; order Aspidochirotida; family Stichopodidae; genus Apostichopus; species Apostichopus japonicus. The sequence goes on from NC_092572.1 coordinate 25,781,308, forward strand.
TGTAAATAAGTACTTAACAGAACATGCTACTACCCGTTTGATCTCTGAAGGGTGTCCTTCATACAGAAGTTGTGCAGAGCAGAGCTACAACTTAATGACTATATATATGAATATATATATATATATATTTATATAAATAAGTATATATATAAATATATATATATATATGTATATATATATATATATATATATATATATATATATTACAAACAAAGGAACGGAGGACGTCACACTACAATAGTTATGAATAATTCATGAGTCGGTTTCGAACGTATCCGTCGTTGAAACATATAACAAATTTGTATCAATTTGCAATCCTAAATTTAAAAATGTCGATTCTAAGTTACTGGTGTGGCATTTTATATATTATTTTGGATGCAAAGAACAGTTTCTATAACTAATAGGATTATTCTTTTTAACTACAAGTAATCAATGTGAAAGGGATTCACTGATCAGAGATGGATTTTCGTATTAATCTTGATTTCCTAACGAGTTTGTAACTTACAAACGGTCACACGGTGTACTTTTGATTGCGTCTCTACTCGCATAACAAATATAACAGGTCACATTTCTTTTGTTTTTATTCAAATCAGATGCCTGTTTCTGCGGCAGCTCCAATTAGACAGGGCTTCCTAACGGAATGGGACTGCCGATGGGGTACGCTTTCTCCCGCAGCGGATTGTAGAACACAAGAAGAAATGGGGTTGAAGGTAAATTAAAGAAGAAAGAAAAAACATATGCATTAAGAGAAGCTGTGGGTATATTAAACTGAAAGTTTGTACCGGGCGGAGATGAGTGGGGGAGACGAGGATGCTCAACGCAAAGTAAATCGCCGGTCGAGTGGGACTCTTCTGAATTCTGGAAAATATTGAAACATTTTATTGTGAGAGAATAAGCACCAGAGGCTTTGCCATAGTTAGCTCAGAATTAGAAAGTTGCGGTCTCGCATAGTGAGACGTAGATAATGTTAGAAGTCAGGGTTACTACCGGTAATGGCTATCTTAGAGTAATATTTGAAGCGATGTAATACATTACTGAGTATTCGGGATGACATGCTCTTCCTCGTTGCTATGCAGCAGACGCATGAATGCGCCACATTATAGTATAAGTGTATCTGCAATCGTGAACACTTAACACTTAACAGATAAAACATGTATACAAAAGGTGAGATACCGCCCATCCGCGCTAGCGCGGAACAGGCGGAACGAACGACGCAGTTTCGCGGAACTACTTCCTGAAAAAGTAACGTTACGCTACTCAAAAACGAACACATGGGCATGGGTCGCACACTAAAAACAGCCCCAAACTTCCTCCCTTTAGAAGAAAATGATACTTATCAGGCTGTAAACGACTGTAAAACGGTCTGAAATCCAATAGGATTTAAAGAAGGTAAAAATCCAATATATTCCGGGCAATTTCCGTAAGATGTTAATCCACTACGAAACGTATGTGTTAACACTTTGGATGGTAGAATTAGAAGGAAGGGCATCGACCGGAAAGCCGGTTGATGAAGGTGCACATTGTTTAAAGATTACCAGGGCATACTTGACACAGTAGAATGAGGTGCTAATGTTGTGAGGGGACAGGTAAGCGAGGAACGAAGTAAATTTAGTGTATCTGCAATCGTGAACACTTAACCGGCATGTCCGAGCTGACGATATTATCTATCGAAGTTTTGATCCCTTGGTCTTTTGATAAACATTGCAAAGAATAAATGGTACTACTAAAGTGGATGTCTATCTAAATGTAATAAAAAAATGAATCTAATAATATATACTTATATTTATAATAAGTGTAACCTTGAAAACGGCCTTCGCCACAAAGCCCAAGTATGTTTTCCTTTTATCTAGGCCTACAAACCATTCATTTCAGTTTTCAAGGCTAATAAGTTTAATTTGCCACCTCCAATTCGTCTGGTCATTCTAGAGAGGACATAGTCATACTGTAATATACATCTGGACAAGAAGTTCACACTTATCTCCAGTCTACAGAGAAGCGGTCTTTACAACGTAGAATTATTTGACATAGTTTAGTGCGAATCTTAGAGCTATAATCTAACGTTATGTATTTAAACTACCGTTAGGATGACCACCTTAGGCTTCGTCAGTCGCAACAGGAGCTACAACCGCGTGTATCGTGCATTACCATGTTATAGAAGTAGAATGCACAGGGATAATTGAGAGAGAGAGAATAATTTAAAGATCACAACATGGAACAGCTAAAATGAGTAATTACACATACACACGTTAAAACAGGTGATTACAAAGGTCGTCTCGAAATCTATCGAAAGTGTCCAATAACGATTCAAAAGGAACACTAGACGAATGTCAGGACTTTGGTACATCTCTTGGAAAGAGTTGAACACCTATATTTTCTATCACGGTATTACCTCTCTGGTAAACCATAGTGACATTTCTTGCCTTTCTCCTGATGATACAACCATGCTCCGATCTACCTAGCTTACAACAATTGCTAACATTCTTCTTGAATTGTGCCTCCGTTAACTGGGCTTCGCGTCGTTGTTCTGTTCCTCCGGAATCAATACTTGCTGAAATTTTCCATCGCGATTGAACAGGGCGATTTGATTTGCTCAAAATCTGCAGCACCAAATTCGTTCGTGAAGTGTTGACAGACAGAAGTGACAATTATTTTATATTTTTGTAATTTCACTTATACCATATGTTGTACTAATTAAGCATAACAGAAATGAAACAGGCAGTTTATATTGTTTTTATTTCAACGACAGCCTTTAGAGAATCAACATTTTCGAATTCCAAAGTCTCGGATGGGTACAGCTAATGGATATCTCTCCTCAGTCAATGCAAAACTGAATGACAGTTACTTTCCTTTTGACGAGGAACTCTGTCAGCAGTTTGTTAACGAAGGTAAGTTTCTAATACCATCAACCTCCAAGGTCCCAAAAAGCTTTTATGACAGGAAGCCCAATATCGAGATTGAGCTAGACACTTTCGACCGCATCCATTTTTGACAGGCGATTGTACCCAACATTTCCACAACCAAACCATGTTAGTACCCTCAAGTCCATACACTTTGGGACAATATGTCACCCAAGGTCAGTCTTTCTTTCAATCGGGATGCATTTCATCACGTTTAAAATCCATATTTACTTATTACGTGGTCTTGATGGAAAACCTTGAAATTTCGAACATGGAAACGATAAATAATAATATAATTTTTAGTTGCATATGACATATTCTATCAGTCCGGACTAGAGTATATAGGATAAATAACAGCAACGTGATTATAATTCGAAAAGTGATTTATTTTAAATAAAGATGGAAATGGAAGTAACCAAACAGTGTTTGCTATCTACTTGAAGAAACACGATACTATTCTCATTTTGAATGATAATTCGTTCCTGTTGGTTTGACCTTCTGACTATTCTGGATAACATATAATATATAACCGTTTTCTCTTTCCAGGAATGAATATCCTCTTTGCTAGACACATGGCCCGCCAATTCATTAGGGATCCGTTATACATCCTCAAAGAGCGATTACATCAAAATGAAGACGAGTCTGATCATTTTGAGGTACATCTTCAACGATCTCTCCTATCCAATTAATATTTGCCTTCCAAATATCTTTGAGGTCTATTTACAGCCCTTTTTTGTCAGGGACAAAAAATATTATTCCGTATGTATTTTGGACATTCCTATTACGTCTAATTTACCAGTACTAATATGCATATAGTTATACCAATGCCTAGTTGATGATTTCTCAATTATTTTACAGAACATAGCCGGGACAAATTGGCAATGCGTGCGCTTCAAGGTTCCTCCGGAAAATTCAGACATTGGATGGAGGGCTGAGTTTCGTACAATGGATGTAGGTAACTTCATCGTGGTCGTCTATGATGCCTTCTACAATATTAACTAAGAATTGATTCCTTTTATAAATAGAAACAGCTAGCAATTGGTATAATTTAATGCTTTTAAGTAATTTAAGATGCGAAATTAATTGTAATGTTATAAGAGATAATAGAACCTTTTTATACACGTTGTGAAATGGAACATTGGGAAAACTAAAAACAAGGACCTATGATGAGGTGGGATCTGTATTACGAGATTGGGTGAGATGAGGGTGTGGAATGATGATACGTGCGTTTCAATTTTTTTAATGGGGAGGGGTGGGCTGAAAAATGTAGAAATAAGAATATATTTCCATTGTGGTGAATCAATGCTTTTACTCCACAGACGCAGTTGACAGATTTTGAAAATGCTGCTTACGTAGTCTTTATGGTTTTACTCAGCAAAACGATTGTTAACCTCAAGTTGGATTTCACAATGCCCATCTCAATGGTATGTGCAAGTTGTTTTTTATCTGCATGTAAAGTAACACGCTTGTGTCACTATTGCTCACATAGACATATTGGGGCTTATTAAACTACAATGTGTAGATCAAAGCTGGTATTAGATGTGTGCAAATCTGCAAACAGAGTGGCAAGTGGGTGGGGTTGGTTGGGGACTAATCGAGCAGTGCAACTTTCGTTCTATTTTCATAATTTTCTTCACCTTTCTGATTCATATGTACTAGGTTGATGAGAACATGGAGATTGCCAAGTTACGTAATGCTGTAAGAGAAGGAGAATTTTACTTTCGGAAGGACCCGTACTTGAGTAAGGAACGTTCCAACCCCCCCCCCCCACACCCTAATTCGACCCATCCCCTCACTGCCCATTTGAGTGAGGAACATTAACGTAGGAGTTAATTGTTTAGTCTATTGTTCATAACATATTTAGGAAGGGAGACGCATTTTAGGATACTATATCAGTCTCTTAAAATCTCTCAACATTCCCATCCCCTCCCTCTCCCCGTCCGCAAAAGAACAACAAATGTTGAGAATATAATCCTTAGAATCACAAGTAGCAAACCTTACAGTGGGTGTTCAGGGGTAGTATTATTACACAATAGGCATTAATCGGTATCACGTGATACCGCTCATCTTCTCTCCAAACTAAGCCTAAATGTGATCAACATGTAAAAGCAACGTTTAAAAGTATGTGCAAAAAACATTAATAGTTTGCTCATAACAACAATTTATTAATTTTCAATTCGGTTTTATATTAAAAGCTTGTCAACTAGGTGCAAAAATCAGCGTCTTCTCTGCTTTAAGTTTGGTATATAGATAGAAAAAAAAAAAAATAAACGTTATTCTTGAAACCAACCTCCTTGGTCAACAACTGTCAACACTTTAAAAAAAAAATGATCAATTAATTTCAACAGGTTCAGATGAAACTGTTATTTGCAAGATGAACATTAACACCATTATAAATGGTGGCGCTACACCAGAAGGGGCTGACTTCATTGGTCTCATTCCACTCATCAATCGATACATCGATTCCATGAAAGATATTGATAAGGAACAACGGTCGACGCTTAATGATTACCTGAAATTGATTTCTGATAGAGCTGCAGGTATGTCAATATTAACCACCCAGTTGGGATAACTTTTTCTATACTGTTGTGTCATGTCCTGCACTTGTATTGTAAGTACGAGCAGTATGAATATGATGTTTCTATAAGATCAAGGTTAGGAACTGTTTGTACTGTCAATACCAGTGCTTTGAGAGCATGATATTGGTGTACAGTTTAGAGAGGTATTAGCATTAGGAAATTGTCCCAACTGGCTGAGATTATCATCATCACATATGAATATTCATGATATTCCATGATTGGTGACATGTTGGGGTGAGGAAAGGGATGGGGTTTGACTAAATATTGCGCTTCTCGTTCTTTCAGGGGTCTTGCAGTCGCATCGGCGTTTGTGTGTATAGTTGTGTTTGCGAATAATGACTTCTCATGGAATTGGATCCAATTGAGTATGGATCGAAAGTATCATCACATGCTATCAGGTTTATTGATGCCCGTTGATGTTGGTCGATTTTCGTCGTATGCATCCCATACTAAAACATGTAATAATGTAGTTCATAAGTTTGAGTAAATTGAATTTCAAATCAAATATAAAGGAAGGAGAATCGAACTAATTTAATATTTAAGCTGTGTAATTAAAGCCAATATACAACAAAGTAATCGATAATTAACGATATATTTTAATTATAAAAGGGAAAAATAAATTTAAGGGAGACTCTCACTTTGATTAATCTCAATCTTATTTTGAGAAATATTTGTCAAGTTCGATAAAAACAAAAAGATACCGGAAATTCTGAAACAAACGTAACATGCTCTTCAGTTTAAAAAAAAAAGGCTTCAAAGAAATAATATCCTACCCAAATATGTTATATCCTTTTAAGGTCGTGTAAAGACAACAGCTCAATGGATTCGAGACTTTGTTGATCAGCATCCTGGCTACAAACACGATTCTGTCATCTCAGAAGACATTACCTACGACTTGATCAAGCTCTGCTCAGATATTTCAAATGGCACAAAAGAGGCACTACATATTAAATGTTCAACCTGATAATTTGGATGTCACTACGGATAAACGAACAGTACGCACTAACAGTCAGAATTATGTAAGAATCAACAGTAGGCTAAAATTTTTCCGTGATTAAATAACCACCCGATACTCATAGCTGGTACAGTAACTACTTTTCATTTCCTGTAAAACATGTTACCGTGGTGCGAACACAAAGTAGTAATTACTGATGCACGGTTGTGGGACATGAACAACAGTTGCTGTACAAAACATTGAGTGCGAGTTCCTTAATACGCGATTCTAAAATGAAGTCGTATCTAATCGTTTTATGCTACAAGTAGGCCTATGGATATACCCGAAGATGGCCTTTCTTCGCTCTCGGCATGACGAATTGTCGTAATTTAAAGAGAGGTGAGAACTGGAATCAAGCGGTACCGTACCTCCTTTACTTCATCTCGTAGACATTCTCGCCTTCATAGACTCCTTGTCCAGTTGCGCAGTTCTTTGTCTTACATGGGAACAAGTTAACAGCGTTGCAGTTGTTACAGTGCCACCTGTAACACATGTTACCGTGTTACGAACACAAAGTAGTAATTACTGATGCACGGTTGTGGAACATGAACAGTAGTTGTTGTACCTGCTATGAGTATCGGCTGAGCAAATCTATAATTGTGGACCAGTAAGGCCGAGGGCTTAAATTACCGAGAGAACTATGTACAACGCCGCTGGAGATCGTATCGGCTGAAATAGTCTAGCTGCTTCTTCTTTTTCCTTGCTTACACAGAAACTTATGCACTGAAAAATATGATGAGTTTTTTACATGTTTTAATATAAAATTATTTTTTTTTAATGCAAGTTTAATATGATTAATGAAGCTGCATGCGTATCACAATTCAGTGGCAATGAAACTGTTGTGAAATTTTGGGATGACCAATTTGAAATTATTTGTTGGCAGACAGTTAAAACTCATTTTCTGTTCAAGCCGCTAACTTCAAAAATAACAGTTGACAGTGTTTATGCTCTGTTAAAGATTCGAAAAATCACATGATTGTCTCATGTTGTATTTAACAACATAAAACTTGTTTCGTTTTTTTATAGTTTTGGTATATTTTTTTTATCATCAGATGTTCATCAAATTTTACTGGACTACTAAACATTTGTATTATTAGTAAGGATATGTCAAGTGCTTTCATAATAGCAATAATATAGATGAGTAAGCAGCTAATAGTTAATAAGAACACTATGAATTCAAGTTAAGTTCCCCTATTGGCTCAAAGAAAATCAGTTTTTCTTTGTATTATAAATACCCGTATTCATGTCAAAGTTTAATTAAAAAAAAAATTACTATTGACAAAACGGTCGTTTCTTAGTTCTTCGGTAGCTTGTATTGTGTTCAGTCCTTCAAATTCCAGAGAGACGCTTTTTGTTGTTTCTTTCCATTATAAAGATCTGCTCTGCTACAGATTGATAATAATGACTATTTGTTTTGTATTTTCATCTTCATATTTTTCTCTCTCTATCTCTCTTTTTTGTAAGATTTTCTTGACCATTGGAAACTATTTCACCAAATTGGCTCGACATTTATTTAAGTTAAGATTAATTATTAAAGCCATGTCATAGTGAAGTAAAGTGCTTTCAAGATATCAATAATATACTTGAATGAACAACTGACGGTGAATAAATTAGTACGAACGAAAACAATTTAATTTTGTGAATTTTGTAATTGCAACACCGAATCACTCACATCATTACAAAATCGTTCTTCACATGTATTATAGTAAATAAGCGTCGGTAGTAAACTTATTACCGCCAGTACCTAGCTTCTACTTTTCAGAGAGCCGCATGTACACTGTTTCGGTTCTTTCCTTATTTTAATGTTTGTTTCAAGCTTGTAGCCTTTTGCGTTGATTCTGCCCTATGATACCATTATTGGGTTACATTTTGGAATACAAATAAATGAATGGATATTGGTTGCGTGCAGATAGAAACACAGCTTGGCCTTCATAGCTATCCGCACGAAGTTGTAACAAGTTCCTCGTCTCAGAAGTTGTTCCATGTTATTACAGTTAGAGCCGTCCAGAGCCGTGTCTGGGCCATGGGACAAATATGTCACCGGATGCCCTGTTTTGCAATTTTCATGTTCCCTTAAATATATTATGGAAATGAGAATACTGACGCCCACAGCATAGAGATGACTGTAGAGGGATCACCATCAACCAAAAGGCTGGAAAGCTTAGTTGGGCTTGTAACCCAGAGGTCACTGGTTCTAGTCATGCCCACCCCCGTTCTAGTCCCCCCCCCCCCGTCAGTCTCATTACAGTGTTATCAGTTTGTTTTCTATTATTCATATATAAGTAAAACGTTTATTGAATGCGTTATGGAATACAATTAGCAATCCCGGTGGTATACCACCGGGATTTCTGCTCACAATTTTGTGTCATCACCATAGAAAGTATATATCTGTATCAATGGCTGTTAATATTATAATCAACGAACAGCAAGGGACTCCTGTGGAAGTAAAGGTTGCATCCAAAATATATAGGCGTAGTCTTATTGAGAATTCCTTTAAAAAGCCCCGGTTTGATGTTTATTTTATCAGATCCTATGCTAGGAATAGTGTTTTTTTTTTCCTTTTTTGAACAATAATGGTAGCAATTGTTTTTGAATCCTACCCCACCCCAAAAATAGAATATAAACAAATGATAAACCCTAAAAACACAAGGGCTACTTTAGTAGCTCCAACGCGGTGCTAGTCATAAATTAGCACTTTGAGAGCTAGTATCTAAACCTTCAAGTGTTAAATAGCTTGCACCATACCGCAGTGCTATCGCCGCAGTTGTGATGCACTGCACGTATTATGTGATGAAAGTATTGTATTAACTTTTGATTGGCTGAAGGCGTTTACGTCAGTAACATACAACAACGCTATTGATTATAACTTATCAGTTGCATATCACATCCTTAGACGTGACAAGGTACCGAACGTTCCACTGGCAGACGTAAGTTTCTGGATTAGAAATATGTGTATTTCACTAGAGTAAGTAATATTTAAAAGCTGCCAGGCGACCTTTTAGGAAATTTGAGTAATCATTCATGGGAACTTTAACCTAGCTTTGCTGATGACGCTGGTAATTCCCTTGAAATAATTGCCCTGTCGATTTATAGCTCGTGATGCTACCACTGGTGTAATAGGTCTATTCACGTATGTTGATGCCACAGGCGCTATGATATAACGTTAAGCTTTATGCGTTTATAGGCCTAGCCTACCTCCTATCGTAACATTTATTAGGCCTAACTTTATGGGTGCCAGTGGTGATTCGATTGAGGTGTGCTACTAGTACTACTGTGTTTGCACAAGTGGCCATCACAGAGTCTTAACGTATAACATAGGCATAGGCCCAATGCAATAACTATTGTTATTGGTCTATATGCAAAATTTGTATGCGACATTGGAGGCCAATTAGAGTAAGAATGTAACTGTTAAGCCGAGAGGATCTCGGGGATACTTACAATTCATTACTCTCTAAAATAAGACAAGAATTTAAGCCACAAATTTGTGATCAAGTCACCATTTCTGCCAGAGTTGAAGATAAGGGAATGTATGTAGAAGTGGAGGAAGATGATGATGATTTAAGCGATATACTAAGTGAGGCCATGGAGCTCAGAGTTACTTTGTTTCGAGATGACCCAAGAGGAAGCCAGCAGCTGCCCCCTGAATTTTGTGGTGGTGTGTCTACTAGTGACGGAAGTCCATGTCATAATGACCATACTATAACAGCAAACCAGTCAAAGTTGCTTGCCTTCTCCTTTTATATTTCCCTGCATACCACACATTGTGTGGTCAGAAGTTTCTTAATGTTCTGTGACCATGTTGCTGAGTATCACATTGTGCGTGTCATATGATTTGAGGGAAACTATCAGCGACATGGTGACATGGGCATTGCCAGAAACATTATTCATGGAGGAGGGGGGGGGGGGGGGTGGCGAGTGTAGACAATTTTTGCAGACTGGAAGCGGTGGTAAACAGACTGCGAGAACGTCAGGAGGGGGACAGTAGGCAAAGGTCCAGCCAAAGCCTGAAGGGGATGGAGGGAGCAGGGCACACCTTAGCTTTGGTCAGTATGTTAGGAATCTTGTAGTGTTTCTTTTCTTAAACGAACCTGTTTTGTCAACACTAATCGTGTGAGTGTGGGGGTACATGGCCATGGAGCATGCCTATGGAAGCTACATGGTTACGAGGCCTAAAGCATCCGATTTTCATCCAATTGGCTAAAGTTTCATTACTGCATCTTGCAATTATAGGCTGATCTGTATTGCCCACAAATTATAGCATGCTATGTATAATTTACAAGAAGCATTCAAAAGCTGTTTCCGAGAGGTTCTTACCTTCCAAACATATTTTTTAGACATTGGCCAAGGTCATATTTGACATTTAAAACTAAGGGTAGCAGAAAAGAAGGTGTGAAAATATGAACATATATGACCATAATTGGATTTCTAGCATATCTGGGGCAAAACCGACAACTTTTCTTTAACTCTCTATTCGATCTTTTCATTCATGGTTTTGAAATTTTTGCATGTGCTTGCTGAGCATCCTAAAGGAGGAGCAGTACAAAAGGAGGAGTATGAAAGGAACAAGACTCTGACACCAAGTTCGAGGATGAATCTTGTCAGTATTGGTTTTGCTGCGATTGTTGTGTAGGACTTTATTTTGCATGAGAACGCCTGAGAACAACTTGGAAAGTAAAAACCTATAGGAACGTTTTTTTAAACTGATAGCAACTATAACATGCTAAAATTGGGGCCAATACAGCATAGCCTACCTTAAAAATATCCTGTAACCTGCTCTGGATGAACACTATCAAATATGGAAGAAGTTGAAGAGTACATAGGTTTAAAGTATATGAATATGGTCACTTTAACATAAAACAAAAATACAAGTGAGATAGTAGAACATTTTCCCTGCTCATGAATATTGTAGTTGACCTCATTGTGTAGAACTGTACAGAAGCAATCAATGTGTGAACAACATCATGTAACAATACTGAATAACTTAACTTTAGCGTTAGCAATACCTAATAGGGGCAGTGTTCCAAACATGAAATGCAGGAACTGATACCTAAATAAGGCTAAGAGTCTCCTTCGTGGACCTTTCCACGATAAGCATAGCAGCTTTACATCCAAAAGAAACTTTGTCAAAACTTCAAAAGACCCTATAATGTTCCCTGCATTTCAAACATATGTACCACTGCCCTAGCTCCATCTGCCACTGGGGTTATCATGGGAGCACTGAATGTAACTGTTTTATCACCTAATAGCTGCAAGTTAGAGTACCTCTTCAACACTCTATGACATCACAATTTATGTTATGTAAAATTGATCTCACACAATGCAAAATAATGACAAGTTATTATGTGCCAACAATAAATAACCCAAGATCAATGTCACATTAAAATTGCTGAACAAACCACAGTATGTAAGCAGATAAGATATTGCTATCATTTAAGCCAAATGGTGTACAATAAAGTATGCAGTGAAACCAATATTCAATCATATAGTTTATTAATGTGGCACAGTTGCAACTTTGATGCCATTAATTATATAGTTTACATTACACTATGAATGAACATGCAAATCAATGATAAGTACTACAAAAAGCGTAAGATACATAACGCACTAAATCAATGTTTGACACCATGCAAAAGATAAATGCTATGATACATTGCACTAGCTTAGTGACATTATTTCACCGAGACACCATGTTTGTTGTTGTCCGTTATGGTACAATTTGATCAATTGTCTTGAAAGCTTGTGATATCTACATTCTGGATACTTGATACTTCCATTGTCCCCTCTTGTGTCCTTGATGTATGGTATTTAAACAAGCTTCTAGAACTGCTTTGACATCAGCTCTTTCAAAATTGTCCTTATCCATTTTAACAACGTCCATTATTCAAATCTGTAGCTCTCACTGGAAAACACTGGAAAGGCAATTATCTTACATCATTGAAATAGAGAATCGCACATTTATTAATGAAACAATCCAACACGAACACTTCCAGTTCCAACCCTTCTACCAGCTTTCAAATATCCATCATGTGTTAACACTACGCTGTGCTGCCCTGCTCCTCTAATGGATGTACTGTACGTCTGTAATGTGAAATGAAAAGGAAAAAAGACATATTTATAGCTTTGTGTGAGGACAAAAGTGTTACAAAGATAAACCTATTCCTGTTGAAGATTGAATTAACATGATTTCCAAAATATGATTCAATTTTAATTTAAACGAGACATCAAGCTCTTGGCTTTTGAGTTTTGGCTTTCATTCGGAAAAGTTACTTATATCACTTTACACTACAGGAACCAGGAAATGAGGTAGCCGCTTTCTCTTTTCTTAAAGTCACTTCCAGGTTGGGGTATAAGGCAATACTCTATTTTGGGATAGAAAGAGTTTTAATGCGTAAAATTTTCTTGATAAAACCGAAGTAGGAAATGAAAACAGTTACTTTATTGAGTAAAGGCCTCTGTCCCTCACGTGTCGGAATAGGACTTGACTTAGTTACAAAATAAATGTGCCCAGACGCTTGATCAAAAAATGCTCTTGACAAGAATAACCACCACATTGAGGTAGGCCCTGCATACTGTATCATTGTATACATCTGGGCCTGGATCTAGTCTCGGCTTGTTCTACTTTTGCTATTTCTCCGCTAATGAGAAGTTGCATTTGTTTTAAAAAAAAATTCTTGAGGGAGATCTCCCTACAAAGCCATGTCCATTTTACACTGATGTAGGCTACTGCCTATTTATATTTGCAAGGCTAGAAAAGCATAAATAAAACTTCATAAAAATGTTCGGCCTAGGCTAGGCTACAGTAAGGACAGCAGCATGTACTGCAGTACTACTAGCCTAGCCTATGCCTCTCGATGAATCATTAATATTATGACTATATATGGTATTACTGCCTTAGTTTGTCAGCTTAGCTACTCCTTAGTAGGCCTAGCATCGGTCTATTGAACAATATCACAAGGAAGCCTATAATAGACCAAACAGTATACTATAGCCTACATAGTAAATATGTAACATTAGCAAAATTTGCTGCCTTCCTTCTCGTATGATCTGCCAGTAAATGCTCCGCGAAGGTAGCATTGGTCATTTTGACGATCCCCGATCTTTGTTCCAGTAGATCGTTTTTGGAGACCCAGTCCACGTAGCATTAGCTCAAGTACACGCTTGATGCCTGCATTCCTTTGTCACTTTTTCTCTCACTGCTTTTGGCATCGGGACCCACAATAAAGCAACCTGGGCCTTCCACCGGCCGACCCGCGTTTAGTGCCCGGATATGGCCGTTTCTTTGCAGAACCCTTAGACATGCATATCAAATGCTGAATATCGTTAAGATCATCTAACGTATGTTATCGACAGGATTGATCGCGAATAAAAGACAGCCAGGCTAAAAATTGCTAACACTGCATTAAAATGTGCTATACATTTCGTACAGTTACCTACACAAGATATACACTGTACAGTGGCAGTACATTACATATACCGATTCACGTGACCAAATCAGAAAGTGGAGTAACGGTGAACTATGGAAACCTATCAACTTGGCCAACCCTCTCAATATTTCCTAGCTGAGAGAATACCTTAAAGGTAATCTGTCTACAATATATGTTAAGTCTATCTCATGATCTTTTTATTTCTTAAGTACAGGAAGCAATAAAAAACAATTAAAAATGTGTTCTCTTTGCATTCCATATTTGCAAGTGATACAGATTAAGAGTCTACAGTAGGTGGTGCTTGTAAGACTTTAATACTGACCTAATTACTTGCTATTACATGTACTATATTTGCTCTTTCCTGTGCTGGTGGTAGCACTTAAAGTGCGGGACTGTTGTAGCACTTTGCAGGTGCTGGTATAGTTAGCAACTTTGAGAGTGTTGTTGATAGCACTTAGGACGCTGTCCCTCTCAGGGTTCTTGGAAGACACACAGAAATACGCTGATCACGTGAGAAAACATGGCGTCAAGCAGTTTATCAGAATATATCATAAGGTGAAGGACAGATCCTGTGAAACATTCAAGTGGGGAGATGAGGTAGGTGGAGTCTCTTCGGAGAGTTTGCGACCTGGTCACATATTTTTATTACAACAACAATAATACCTGTTAACTGTCGTACATTACTTCCAAGTTCAGTAGTTTAGAAACAGGCATACGGGATAATTGTGCATGTTGTAAATGAGAAAAATTTATCTTCTCGGGAATCCCAAAAATATGTTAGCAGTTTCGTCTGTCGTACTATTGAGCATCATTCAGGTTATTCATCATTTTATCAAAATTATTTTGAAGTTTATCGTTGTTCTTTGAAAAGGTGTCTACACCGTTTTCAAGGTCTTACATTTTGTCCTCACAATCTTTAATCACTTTTGTTGGAGGTGATAACCAGTGGCGGAGCGTCCATACAGTCAGAGGGGGCGGATGCCCCCCCCCCCCTGACGGACTAAAATGGACTGCTGGCGCCCTTTTCAGCTTTTCACCACTTATTACTTATTCGCGATTATTGACTTTTTTTATTGCGCTCTCAAATACCTATTTACATTTGTCACATTTTGTTGGTGTAATTTTCTGACAAAATGGCGATGACACCTATTTATTCTTCGTTTATCTGCAAATTAGCAAGGCCTGGAAAGGGTCATTTCCGGCGATCTAGAGAGTATCTTTACTCAAAAAAAATCTGTACGCCCCGAGCCAACCTGTGGTGGCGCTCCGCTTAGATAGTGTCGAAAGCGCCCCTACAGACCATTCTCGCCCCTGACCAATACCCCTAGCTCCGCCACTGGTGATAACACATATACCCAAGGACATTTCGAATGCAGGTTTGAAAGTGGCGCTCCTCAGCACTTCAGTAAGAAAGGATACCATATCTACCTCATTTGTCTTCCATCTGGTCTTGACATTTCAAGCCATTATATTAAAGGTAGTCAGAGTGTATAATCTGCTATTGGTACTTATTGGTCATTTCCATGACGGAACGTCTGTATCCAACACACGTGTACAGAGGTAAAAACCAGTGAAATGGAAGTGAAGCAGTGCGGTATATGTTCAGTAGGATGACAGCTTAGGCGGTTGTAGCGAGTTACGAGGTACCGCCAAAAGTAACGCGGAAATCGTTGTAAATCGTTACAGCAGACCAGAGTGAGGTATTTCTTTTCCAAGGATTTGTCTACCGCTCATGACTGGACAATCATACAATTATAATACATTTAAGCCTTAAATCTTATGGAAGCTTTCCAAGGACGTATATTTAGCTGACTGCTTGGGTGTAAATGAACTATACCAGTTTCTATAGTTTCATAGTTTTTGTTGTTGTTGTTGCTAATATGTCTTTTTTCAGATAGAATACATGCTCATCAGCTTGGATCATTCTGAAAGGAAAGCCTTCCTCCTCCTTAACAATGTGGATGCAATTACTCACGCCCAAAAGGCTGCTAATGAGAACCCAGGGTAGGGAATCGTCATTGTATATTTTAGTTCAAAACAAACCCGTTCTATTTTGTAAGGAGTCTGAGGTGGTGACAGCCAAGAAACTGGTATTCACCACAAATTTGTTGTCGCTATATACTTAGATATAGAAATAAATGCATATAACAATGTGATATCTCAGCAATAAAACAAGCCTGTGGATTAGGCAATTCGACTAGGCGTTTTTATTTTCAATTGACAATGCTCTGCACATAATATATGCTAGCCTTTACGTGTTAACCATTGCTATAGTTTTAACACTTTCCCATGAAACA
The DNA here is from genome assembly GCF_037975245.1 of Apostichopus japonicus. Lineage (NCBI taxonomy): Eukaryota > Metazoa > Echinodermata > Holothuroidea > Aspidochirotida > Stichopodidae > Apostichopus > Apostichopus japonicus. The sequence continues at coordinate 25,797,499 of NC_092572.1, forward strand.
ATGTGCTACATTCACCGCTATATAATGTTACTGTGATCTCATTTCACGGCATATCGATAACTACGTATTCTGTTTGTTTATAATAAATCTATCAGTTTCCCGAATCAGTTCCCCTCATAAATCTGTCTATTAATATATATCCCTGGATGAGCTGTTTCATATCTAGTCACAGAACATCCATTTGTTGTATATTTGTGTGCAATACCATATGATCTCCCCATATTAAAATTAATGAGTGGAAGCCATACATTATAACACTGTACAATGTCAGTTTTGTATTTCATTCATGTTCATTTCCACTGTACATTCCGGCTACTTTGCTGTAGTATATTAACCTACCATTTTAATCATGTCGAATGAGATTCATTTGTGATAATAAAGTATAGTAGCGGCTACTATTTTCTCAGGTTTTGTGAAGAATATGGCTCTCATTGGTCAACGGAACTTTCAGCACATCTCTTAGAAAGCACCCCTGGGAAACCATTTGGGTGCGACGCTAAGTCTTTAATTGCGGTCGAAGCGAATATGGAGCTTCGGTAAGAAAGAGTATGACTTTTTACATATAAGTAACTGCCAACTTGCGTTATAATACAATTGCCTCACAAAAATATTGTGTAATATCCAAAACTTTCAATTAAATTATTCTTAACACTGAATTATCGGTGTTTAATTTCGGAGTGATAATATTATGTGATTTAATTAAATTTAATAAGAATATAAACTATTTAAGTCTCCTTAAATAATTACTGTGGAAACGGAGGTGCCTTAATAATTACTGTGGAAACGGGGGTGACTTAATAATTCAGAGAACGAAGTGTAGTTGTATTTACTTTTACTTTTTTCCTGAAAATTCACGACGTTGTGGCTCAGTATACTCTACTAATTCACCCAAAATTGTAGTTCATATTTCTAGCCAACGTTATTTTAATAGTTAATTATCTTGGAACGGCGGTGATACGGTGAACGTTGAAGGTATTGCATTTTAATAAAGTGTTAACTAATACATTGTTACTCATCAACTTGATAAACAGGTTTCCATTGATTGGCTACAGGCCTGCACCCGCCCGTTTCTTTAATAAACTTCACGTCATTCATGTAGCTTTCGAAAAAAACAAACATAATCATATATAAGGCTACTTCCTCACAACAAAAATGGCGATTGTGGACAGCACCGATCTAAGATACAGCACAGCCAACCAATGCAAGTGACGCGCAAGCAATTCGAACACTATTATAAATCATTTGTCCTGTAAACATGTCAACTGGTCAACATTGATTCTAACACCACGCAGATATTTCATGATATCGGCATATATTTGTATATATGGAATAGCTTCAGGTCATTGGTGATATCAGCTTACTTTATCAAAGATGAATACATTGAAGAAATAATTTTGAAAAGTTCTTAGTACTCTTAAAATATCGGCAAAATAAAAATCATACTTTGGATCTATGTGTTGAGAGTTCTCATCGTACCGGAGAAACGTCAGTGATATTCTACGTCATTTCTAGGTGTGTCGGTGACGTTTTTGGAACGTAAGAACAGTTAATTTTTTTTAAATGATTGTAGAAGTTATAAATAAAAAAAAGTAAACCTCAATATTTCCTTTCAGTTTGGATGTAACTTTACATATACTACAGAAATGGTCACAGCGAATGTACTAATTTAAATAAAACAGCCCAGTGTGAATTCAGGAGAGCATATTAGACTACATCCGTTGGAATACGAAAGAGCGTTAATGAAGCAACTTATCATGTCTCAATAAATATATATATTACTTTAGATAACAGGTCCGTCTTCTAAAATATTAAAGATCAGACACAGACAGGACATTCTTAGGTTATGTAACAAAACGTTTCTTGGGTGGTATATTCTTGTGTAATTAGAACAGTTTACATTGTACACTTATTATGCATCCAAGTGTTTATATAAACACACTTTGGCGTTCTCTGGTATCGGTTTGGTTTACCTTTAGTATTTTTTATTTTCTTATATTTGTTTATGTGTTTCGTATCCTACATAGCCGAAAGCAAATCAACAACGTTTTAAGAAGTCACCACGGACGATTGGATACATGTATGACCATTGCATCCTTTCCAAGGTTCGTTACATAATGGGCCTGATTCTTCCACTTTTAATTCCTTTGATCAACTGTAACTATCTTCAGTCCACCCATTCAAACATATCCCGGCCTTCCAACTATTGACCCGGATGTGCCTTTTGGAACAGAATCATCATATATTGATCCACCCGTTCATCTTCGCATGTGTAATTCCACCCTACTAACTCACTCTCTGATCGTTCTGCCTTCCATCCATCCGTCCACTCATCCACTTGTTCATCCACCCATCCACCACTCTTATCAATGTAGCCATTAACTCATGTATCCACTATCCATCCAGTCTTTCACTAGCTCATTAATTTGTCTATCCTTCCAAGGGTTACTTACGTCTTTGAAGACATACATTTTTTTCCGTGTTTGCCGTCTATTTTCTCCTCGCAATGTTTCCAATAACTGTTTATGTCCGGTATTGTTTATTCAATCTGTTACCTAAATGTTCGATTGAATTTGCCCTCTGTAGAAGGTCCTGCTAGGACCGAGCCGTCAGGCAGTATATAACGTTTACACATTTTTTTTCTCATTCAGTATAATTGACATTTCGATAATCTACTAAATGACTAAGAATGGAGAAACCCTAAGTAAAGTACACATAAATTATGCCAGATCTTTACAATCACTTGTACTGTAGGTGTCATGCACAAATAATCATTCCGTACACACTAAACACATCGTTTTCAAGGCCCGTTAAAAGGTAGAAGCTTTCGGCATATCCTACCCACCACATGGTAGCTGAGGTCTTGGCCTGTCATGGCACTTGAAGAAAAAAAAATATATATCATGACCGTTAAGATTTTGAAATAGAAGAGGTACAAGTTTAGCACACTGAACTCAAAACTACTCGCTCAGAGTAGTATCAACGTTTAACCAAAATCATTTCCAAAATGGTTCACCTTCAATCCTCATTATTTTCACACCGTCAGTACTGTAAATTACGTTCTTTCACAAAAAGACATAAAAAGCGATGATGGGAACTGAAAATATGTTTCCAAAAAAACATTACCTTAGATCATTTTAGCTCTCTCTTTTTTCTCGAGCGGATGTACATTACCCTAATTGTATTATGGTACCTATATTATGTGTGTATTTCAGAAATGGCTGCAAAGGTGGAATAATACCACGAAAATATGTAAATTCCGCAACAGTCGTCTCCCAAGACCACATCATTGAAGCAGAAGAGCTGGTATCGCTTTTTCCACGTTACAGGTAACCACGGTCTTTTGTATTTTGAAACTGTCTCAAATATATAGAAATACGTATACTTTTCATACCAGCAGTATAATCTTTATATCTGAGCTGGAGCGACAACACACATAAGAAACTTTCAAAATCGGCAGACCAATAACTCATCTGGACCATTAATCAACTAACAGAGCAAGAGTAGACGTAGGATAAGATAATGCATACTGGTTAATGTAAAGCACGAGAAGATAGCGCCGTAGAGGTAAAAGGGCTGAAGACATAAAGTGGGCAGGGATATGTAGCAATGGAAGTTAATTAGCAATGGAGGGAAATGGTGTAAGAAGAGGCAAGTGGGAAGGGGAGTAGGAGGGGATGGGGAGCAGGAGGAAAAACAAATTCAGTGAAATTGGGAAGGACATGATTTGTAATCAATAGATGAGAGGGTGGGGTAAGGGGAAATGTTTTCAGAAAATGAGGGAGATTAGATCATTCCCCCTCATGGAAGATATGATCATACGTATATCGCATCCGCAATGACCATTTCCTTTTGGAGGGTAACTGTTTATGTAAGTGTTTCTCTATTCAAAAAATGTCTTTAGAGAATAAGAGTGAAATTTAGTAAGCTATCATAAATGCAGCTACCAATGTTAGAATAAAATAATGGTAGAAAAGCTAGTGAATAACTTCTCAAAAGCAAATTAAATACATGATGTTGACCTAAACATGAACGTCGTTGTTTATGAATTGACACTGTTTATATGTTTAACTTCCAGAGCAACGATGGTAAATAGTACAAAACGGAGAGGCGAGCAAGTAATGATAAACGTACCAGGTAATATGTCACGGTGATTGTGTGTATAATTTTATTTGATTTTACATTTTGTTGTCTATCATGCATATGTCTTTTGAAACTTTTCGTCTAACCAAATCAGTCTCAATTCATTCAACGGTTTTTACCAGACACATTCTCTACACTTTGATATTTTGACTTACCTAACTGTGTGGTCTGTTGTTGCAGAGGAGACTGCTTTTAAGTTCTTTGTTTTTTATATTAAATTCAATTTGAAAAGGTTCGAAAAAAAAGATGAGGTCTTACAACTTTATTGTGTCGTAGGCTAAATAACGATGATCACTACTTCCGTTGCATTTTAGTACTTTGCGCTGCTATGACAAATTAGGTAGTTGCCTATGTAATGGTCAGTTAATATTGACAACATCATGCATTTCAGACAGCCAAATTAATGCGATTTTGGCAATCAACGAAGCAATTAGCAATCAACTAGAATTCGTACACTTAATGTAAAACAATTACTGCTGAAACGAGTCAAATGCATTCCCATGTTTTTGTCCTACTTGTATAGTCTTCAAGGATAAAAATACAGATCTTGGTAAGGTGTCCGACCATGAAGCAGCGAAACCAGGTCATATAGTTCTGGATTTTCCGATTTTAGGGATTGGTGTGGCAGCCTTGCAGGTCACAGTTCAAGGTTCGGATATTGAAGAGGCCAAATATATTCATGACCAGTTTGTACCCTTATCTCCTATAATGGTGAGAATAATGTGAGTTTCAAACTATGTGTTAAAGGTCCTCAATCTCAGCAAGATGTCCTTGAGACGATTCTACATGTTGATCATAACGCTATGATTCCAGAAAAAATTATCAAGAGAGTTTGACTCTTGCTGGCAAGCTGTCTTCCCCTTTTCATTTTTGATTTCCTTTTGCTTCCTTAATATTAGTCTCGAAATATCGGGACATCAACACAATTACCAGCCTTAGCTAACATGACAAAGTTCTTTGTGAAGATCAACTCCTCGAAATAGCTAAAGCAAATATTTTCCGTTTGGAAGATATCATCCTGTCGGGGAGGCTGTCGTTTTGGTAAAAAAAAAACGACTTCATTGTGCCATTAGAATCTGAAACCCTTCGTATTGTTTCACTGTTCATATTCCCAAGGTAGAATGTAATACCAATGCCATAGTCAAGAAATATTCAGAGGTCTTTATTTTGAGATTTAGTATTTGCTAAGTCCGTCTCCATTAGAGACCATGAACATTGTAATAAATAAAGAAATGCATAAGAAAATATTGAAGCACATGTGGCTCAACGATGTCATCGTTAGACTTGATCAAGTCTTCGGCCCTGTATATGAAGAAATGGTAAATCTGTGTTATATGACGACTGGAATACACAACAACAACAAAATCGCTATTGGTCTGGGAAGTTTTTCATGACAATGATTTCTGTCACATAGACCAAAGGTCATGGTTGGGTTGATGTCTCTCTTAAAAAAAAAATAGTGTACATGTTTCTAAAGTGAGAATGGGTAACTGCCCATACGATCGACTACAGTATATGATTGATAATAATTAATTAAAACCAACAATAAAAATGGTGAAATCATTAAAGGATGTTTGTCTCAACCAAGTTTTCCATAACTAATTTCAAACCGTTTAATCTCATTATCTTTCACTTATTTCCAATATTTTTTCTATTTGTTTTGAATCAGATGCCTGTTTCTGCAGCAGCTCCAATTAATCAAGGTTTCTTAACGGAATGGGACTGCCGATGGGGTACGCTTTCTCCCACATCTGATTGTAGAACGGAAGAAGAAAGAGGGCTGAAGGTAAACGTTAATGATAGCTTCATGAAAAATGGTCATGACAGTACACTGAAAAAATAAACTAGTCAATATTGCCACGGACTAACGTTAAATTAGTCTATAACGTTAGTCAATGCACACGGACTAGCAAAAATCTTCGTTTCATCGCTGCTTCTTAGTTAGTTTACACTGACTAAGGAAAATATAATCGCAGCTTAGTCGGTGGCGACGGACTAAGGTATTTTAACCCATGGACTAAGAACGATACGGACACCCGATTTACGCCATAATCGTAGCTTAGTCGGTGTCGACGGACTAATGTATTTTAACCCAATTCGATTCACTTCAATTTGGAAACCGAGAGGCAACGGCAGCTTGCTGGGCTTGGCATAGTTTCATACGATCACTCTAAGCAACTTTCAACCGTAAATCACCCAAGAAGGTCTTTAGAAGAATGGAGGTATTAACTGCATCATCGGCCTACCTGTTATTCCTTTAACTTGAAGGTAAAATTAAAGTTAATTGTTAGGCCACTGGCACTAGTACTGTATTATGGTTAGTGTAACGCTACCGTTGTCACGTTGGCGTTTCGCAATACACAAGTGCAATGACAGTGAGTAGCCTATAGGCTTCTACTGGGTACTGCAGTGCATTCTCAACACTAAAGTGTGCATCCTAAACACCAATTAACAATGTGTTATGTGTGTATTGGGCTAGATTGAACAGTGGCACATAATCTTCTTATTTATTCCCAAACAAATGCTGGAACTATAAGGCTCAATAGTTTATTTGAAGTCTACACTCATTTGGTAAAGATTTCCTGTAATTTCCCATGTGAATCTAAATGGGTAGGCTTTGTGATATTGAATAAGCAAGGCTAGACCTTCAAACGTACAGTCACAGTAGGCTGAACAAATTATGTTGGCTAGTCAACGGTATTATATGTTGCGAGCAGTCAGGATGCACGCTTCAGTTCTATTTAACCTTTTCATTTATCATTTTTTAGTATTTAATTTCCGGTCACGCCCAGGAAACAATTGCGACATTCCTTCACGGTCGACTTGCTTACTGTAAGAAGTATTAACCGTTTTTTTCTCAGGAAAGCTTGATAGTCTGAAGTTATTATAACATGTGCTTTTAGTATTCTGCCAAAAGAGTAAGTTGTTGTATTTGTATTGATATTTTATGTAGAAGTAACGGAAAATTTAGTATGTTTAGTTTGGTCTAATTGCACGTTTTTTTTCTGTCCAATGTAGTGCAGGGTTCACTTGCGCGAATTCAAATTATTCTGTTTATGTATATGTATATGCATCGATTCTTAGATTATGATGTTTTTTTGACATTTATTTGTAATTCAAGCATATCTGTTTAGTAGCAAAGTGTAAAGGTTAAGATTAATTAGGGTACTAATTTAGAATCCGTACCAATCGACCCTACTTCATAACCCCTAACCCTATACTTCCTTACCTAACTCCCTAACCCCTGACCATATTCCCTACTTCCTAACCCTAATTCCTAACCCTAAACCTACTTTCTAACCCATAACCTTATTCTGCCGATTCGAAGTAAGCTTTCCCATTCATATGGTACGGATTCTAAAGTTAGGCCTTAATTAGTTTTCTCTTTTTGATCCTAGATTGAATGAAACTCATTGGCGTAAATAATAGATCAGATGATACAGTTTAACGCAGTTGCTAAAACTCTGGGTATTCTCTAGTCTTCGCCGGTCCATTATATACTTTAGTACTACTAGTAAGACTATATCAAAACGACCGAAGACAAACTAAGTGTAACAAAGTACTGATTCTCCTCTAGCCTAGGTCTAAACAGGCTTGTTATGTGAGCAAGCAAAATAACAACTAAAAACGATTAGGCCTATAAATAAGTTGGCTCAGTGCATTTCTGTTTCTAAAATTTTATATTTTTAAAGATCATAAAAACAAACAAAGATTTAGCCCATGTCTTATTATCTCTGTATTCTGGGCATTTGATTCTGGTTGCAATGGTGATGACACTCTCGTTCAAATTTTCAGCTTTATACAGTCTGCTTCAAACTTTGGGATTGTTTTAAGAGACTATAGTGGAAGCAAATCTCACATAACTTTGTGGTGACAACTTTATTTATTTATTTTTTTCAAATGATGAATACTTTGCTGTTTCTTTCTTCCAGCAGGAATTGAAAAGCCAAATATCTAAGTCATGGGTGAGCTTTCCTGTGATGTACGACACCAGTGTGGAGGCAACAACAAAAGAGGAGAACTGTGTTGTATATGGCTTAAAGACATGTTTTAAGATGATATATTGGTACCCTTCGCACAACAAAAGAGTTTATCCAAGAGTCTAAAAAGCAAAGGAACAAGTACCATAGAGAAAAAAGATGGAAGAGTGAGTTTAACTATTGTACCCAACTGTTTAATGATATTTAAGATACTTTTCATAACCTGTTTTAAAAAAAAAACAGTCTAGTATATCATTTACGTGCAAGCTTCATAAGTTTGGTCAAATTTTCACTGATCTGTAGAGGGGTAGTCGAGAGGGTTTGGTTAGCTGGGAAGGTAACCAATTGCCTGGTACATCACAATGTTCACAATGCATTCCTGTATATGAAACCTGATGACTGGCAAACCGACTGTGGTGGATGTGGCTGGGAGAGCAATTTTAAAGTCACCTAATAGCTAACCTAGAGCAGCTTTCATGGTAACCACATCAAAGTAAGAACAATGTGTCAGGTATGGCCCCAAGAGCAACAAATGGCCATTGCCAGTAATTATTGGTGGTGGGGTACCCCTGCCAGTGATCTATAATTGACCCCTCACGGCTGACCTAGGTCAGCTCATGAGGTAACCACTTGAAACCTACTGGAAAATGTTGGTTAGGACTTCAGATACAAGGGATGGGCATTGCCAGTAATTTTTATTGGTGGGGTATCCCTGCTAGTAGACCCCCAATATGCCCATCCCCTCATTGACCTAGGTGAGCTCATGATTTGACCAGTTGAAACCTACAGGAAAATGATAGGTATCACTTCATATGTAAGGATGGGCATTTCCAGTATTTTATATTGGTGGGCCACCACTGCCAGAGTCCGCCCATCCCTTACATATAGAATCCTGTCAATAATTTTCCAGTAGTTTTCAACTGGTTAAATCATGAGCTGACCTAGATCAATGAGGCGGGGGGGGGGGGGGGGGGCTTTTTGGGGGTCTACTGGCAGGGGTACCCCACTAATATAAATTACTGGAAATGCCCATCCCTTACATATATATAGAGTCCTGCCAATCATTTTACAGTAGTTTTCAACTGGTTACCTCATGAGCTAATCTAGGTCAATGGGGGATGGGCATTTTGGGGGTCTACTGACAGGGTTACCCCACCAATGTAAATGACTGGAAATGCCCATCCCTTACATATGAAGTGATACCTATCATTTTCCAGTAATTTTTCAACTGGTTATCTCATGAGCTGACCTAAGTCAATGAGGGAATGGGCATTTTGGGGGTCTACTGGCAGGGGTACCCGCCCCAATATAAATTACTGGAAATTCCCATCCCTTACATATGAAGTGATACCATTTTCCAGTAGTTTTCAACTGGTTACATCATGAGCTCATCTAGGTCAATGGGGGATGGGCATTTTGGGGGTCTACTGGCAGGGGTACCCCACCAATAAAAATTACTGGCAATGCCCATCAGTTGTATCTGAAGCCCTAAGCAACATTTTCCCGTAGGTTTCAAGTGGTTACCTCATGAGCTGACCTAGGTCAGCCTTGAGGAGTCAATTATAGATCACTGGCAGGGGTACCCCACCAACAATAATTACTGGCAATGGCCATTTGTTGCTCTTGGGGCCATACCTGACATATTGTACTTACTTTGATGTGTTACCATGAAAACTGATCTAGGTTAGCTATCAGGTGACTTTAAAATTGCTCTCCCAGCCACACCCACCACAGTCGGTTTGCCAGTCGTCTGGTTTCATATACAGGAATGCACTGTGAACATTGTGATGTACAAGGCAATTGGTTACCTTCCCAGCTAACCAAACCCTCTGGGATCCCGGTCTATTGGGATCATTATTAACATGATTAACATAATTATTAAGCTTTGAGAAATAACTTGGTGTTATGCTGTGCAAAGCTAATAATAATTTGGTAAAGCTGCTATTCCTGGCTTATAATTTGAGGGACCTAGATTTAAATGTATACCTCCCAATATGTTATAAAATTTTAATGTAAATGTATGTTTATGATAATGTGAGTTATCATGTGCTATATCTGTATCTGTGCTTACACGTATATCATATTTTCTGTTCACAGGTCAATAATGGTGCAGATTTTGGCTTCCTGAAGACAAGTGGGAGGCCATTTGTAGTTAAGAGAAACACTCTTTGTTCGTGAAGACTTAACTGGTGTCGATTTGGGGTACCACTTTAAAACGAAAGTCATGAGGAACCCTTGCCCAAGATTCAACTTTGCATTATTGTGCAGTGCTATACTTTTGCGATTCATGTTTGATCCATTAACTTGTCTTAACTTTGTTGGAAAAAAAAAATCAGATTTTCAGATTTTATTTACAGTGATTTCTTCTCTATCTGTCGAAAGTCAGCCTTTTGTAGACATCAGAAGTTTGATCAGAAATAAATACTGCCAACGTACACATTATTTGTGTTTCTTCTGCTCTCTTTTCTTTCAGTGATGCTAGTCAGTGAAACTAGTCGGGTTTAATTCTTTCAGTGAATCTAGTCAGTGCAACTAGTCAGTCGATACCGACTAAGAAAGGTTAGTCGGGAGAGGCACCATCCTGACTAATGTAAAACCTGCTATAAACTAGTCAGGGGCTCATATAAATTAGTCGGTAAAGACCGACTAATGTCACCAACTAATGTAACTGACTAATATACATTTACCAACTAAGAAATTGTTGATGGACTAAGCTGACGGACTAAGATGACCGACTAAGAAATCCAACTGACTAAGGAATAAATTAGTCGGTATAGCAACTTACTAAGGCTATGTTAGTCGGGAGAGGCACCAGATGGACTAACGTTTTGTTAGTCGGTGAACCAATTTAAGTTTTCAGTGTATAACACTGACGAAATGGCATAGTTTTAACCCAAACTAAGATGTGGCGCGAGATTCCTCTGAATTCTGGAAGATTTATTACACACTTTATATGTTGGGAAAATAGGCGTCTGAATTCATTTTAAGAATTGGAAACTTGTCTTACTCAGAATGAGCACGTTGTCATTTCGACACTTCTAATCAGATACATCCTTAAAGTTCTCAGAAAGATAATGACATTAACAAGAGATATACGGTGGCATACACGACAGATAAAATGGCATACGATTACTTCGCTTTCATAAGCAAACCAACGTTCTTTTAAAGGTCAAATGTCATGATGATATTTTCAGTTATAGTTTTGTCCCTCAACTACGGGATTCCACCATCAATTTGATCAGATCTGGCCAGAAATAGATATATATTATACTTGTAAAGGTCTTGTAAAGGTCAAATCAGTAAAAGCAAGGAAACATCTCGGCCCTAACTTTGCGGATACGTTGAATGTCACTGTATGAATCCAGTAAGTAGGTGCCTCGGTATCCAAAAATGACGTTTCCTTGTGGTATTGTATACATTTTAAGTTGGTTTTGTTGACCCTTTGGGATCATTGCGTTCGAAAAAGTGGCTACAATTTGACTTTCAAACACGGCAGTAACATGTATATAACACACTACGTTAGGAAAGGGAGACACAAGATGTTACTTTAGGAAACCATACTACGTAATGGATATTAATTTTGAAGTTAAATGAAATTCAGTACGGTAAAAAATTATAAGCAAAAGTGAAGTGCACACCTCATGCACCTCGAGAGATGACAATAATGGTAAAATATATATAACATAAACTTCGGTGTAGCTCAAATTCCAGGGGAGTTCACTCACTGTGAGGATTAATGTTGATCATTTGAATATACTTCACTCATAACGAAACACGGATGGTCGATGCTTCCAGGGAGATATGCACATATGCATTAAATACTAAGGAACGACAATTGAATAAACGGCTTGAATCCATCAAGACCCATACGAATGGTTTGAAAGCGAAACTCGCAGAACACACGATGACACGACAACCGGTGTTGTGGTCGAGTGGATAAAGGCGGTGGAATTTAAAGAAATGAGGCTTTGCAATCGGGAGGTTCCGGGTTCGATACCCGGCCGGGCCATAGAAATGTGGGTTCTTAACATCCAAGAGCAATCTACTGTTTTCCCATCAGAAATGACTTTCTAAATCGAAAAGATTCCAAATTTAAGTTTAAATATGTTGAATTGGAAGCAACACGACGTGTAAGTTGTAATCCATAGCCCTTGCGGGTTACTTCCACATTTGTGGTCACTTAAGCGTCGTAAATATAACTGCTGATTATTATTATTATTATTATTATTGATTATTATTAACAACCCTAGAGGTTGGTATAGCTTTAACGAAAGGTTTAAACAACTACATGTACTGGCACAGATGTAACTATAGTATATCACGAACTGCTGTATCGTTTATCGGACCAATATAATAAAATCTAATAGCCTATATATGTTGTGCTCAACGTTTTCAAAACATGAATTTTGCCTCGCAAGCTCAAATACCTTTTTGCCATGCAGAGTTATCATTTATGTTTCTCTACAGCCCCTAAAGAATCAACGTTTTCGGATTCCAAAGTCTCGGATGGATACAGTTAATGGATATCTCTCCTCAGCCAATGCTAAACTGAATGACACTTACTTCCCTTATGACGAGGAACTCTGTCAGCAGTTTGTGAATGAAGGTAAATGTTAAATACATTGAAAAATCAATTTCATCAATTACCTCCTATTTACAGGAAGCCCGAAACTTGATAGCTCAAATATGGAGATTTTTATTTCATGAAAACCGTTCAGACAGCAGGAACAACGAACTCCGCTTTTCATGATGAAGCTAAGTATGTTGTCTATTAACAAATCATTTGAAGTTCCAATTTGGCCGAAAGGTTTTTATGGTTTACATCAAATTCCTATATTAAAATCTTTGAAGCAAACAGACCGATTAAGCTTCCTACAATTGCGGGAACTATGTAAAGATATTTTAACTAGGCTAAATAATATTGCTCTAGCATGATTGATTCTCTGCCTACTCATGGATAACGTATTATAGTCGTGTATATATATGCCTATCCTTTTCTCTCAACAGGAATGGATATCTTGTTTGCAAGACACATGGCCCGCCTATTCATCAGGGATCCGTTATACATCCTAAAAGAACGACTACATCAAAAAGAAGACGAGTGCGAACATTTTGAGGTACATCACCAACTGTGCCCTCTAGTGGTTGCATTGAAATTGCCCTCCAAATTTGTATAAGGCTTTGTTGTCAAAGACAGAATGCAATTATTTATCTAAATAAAATGTTCACATTCAATCATTTTACGTCCCGGTTGACTAGTACAAAGAAAAGTGGACAGGCCAATGATAGACGATATGTTCTCAATATTATTTTGCAGAACATAATCGGGACAAATTGGCAAATGGTTCGGTTTAAAATTCCTCCGGAAAATTCAGACATCGGATGGAGGGCTGAGTTTCGCACGATGGATGTAGGTAACTTCACTCCATTGCCACCACCTTTATTACATACAAGTCGAGTTTTTAAAAAATAATAATAATAATAATCACCAGTTATATTTACGATGCTTTAGCGACCACCAATTTGCGAGAAACCCGCAAGGGCTTATGGATTTACAACTTACACGTCGGGTGGCTTTCAATTCAACATTTTAACTCAAATTTGGAATCTTTTCAATTTAGAAAGTTATTTCCGATGGGAAAACCGTAGATTGCTCTTGGATGAAAAACCCACCTTACTATAAAGTAGCAAGACGTAGAAGTGTTTAATGTTTGGTAAATCATGACCATTTCATCCACATAAAAATAGTCTAATCGACTAAGATATGTTAACAAGGTGAAGGTGAAATAATATAATTTATTCATTAATGACTGAGAAATCATTCAACTTCCTTTGCATTGCATTTTACTCCACAGATGCAGTTGACCGATTATGAAAATGCTGCATATGTAATTTTCATGGTTTTATTGACCAGGGCGATGGTTAAAATGAAGTTGGATTTCACCATTCCCATTTCAAGGGTAAGACAAAGGTGCTTAGAGTGCCGCTCTATGCTGTAGGATAAATACACTAATACTTTAATAGTGTAAAATAATATTTTACTTTTATTATGCAAATAAAAATGCAAAGTGCTTAGTAGCATGCGTAGCGTGTTATTATGATTAAGCAATCATGTGTTTCTTTGTTATTCTAGGCATTCTCTTTTACTCGTGTAAAAACATGGAGTCAGCATGTTTATAGAGTTCTTTTCCCACATAGATCTTGAATTATTTAGACCCTATGTACCTCCGTTTTATGTAATTGTCGGACAACGCTTGGCCTCCGACGTCTTCTGTGTTCTTGTGGTAGATTAAAGCCATATACGGAAGATACACTACTGCTATGAAATGCCTATCTAGATATCTTAATTAATCAGCATTTAAGGACGGTTCCTCAAATATGAAACCGATATATAACCAAGTTGATACAGCCACGGGGTTGGTAGATGGCATGGTTGCAGCCACAGGGGAAGCATAGTGTTGGCCTTGTTAGAATTGATTTAGACTTGTTAATTCGTGACATCAACATTTTGTGATTAGTGCAACGTGTTCCACAATTTTCAACAATCATTAGTATGGAAGAACTTGTGTTTTTTCCACATAATTTTATTCATCATTGTGCGTTTTTATTTTTGATATTAGGTTAATGAAAATATGGAGATGGCCATGTTACGTAATGCCGTAGGAGAAGGAGAATTTTACTTTCGGAAGGATCCATATTTGAGTAAGAAACCTTAAGAGGAATCCAAGACGACAAATATCAAATTCCGCAAAAAAAAGTTGTGGAAATTTACTTTAAGGACAATATGTGGTGTTCGTGGATAAATTAGACTTCGGGGATGACTGAATGTGCGGTGTGGGATGCCTACGACGATGATGAGCAGCAAATCAGAAAGTTGCCTAGAAAGCATAGCTAAGCATCTTCCGGATACGCAGTTGGCTGTTATCTTGTAACTCAGTCTAAAAGTGATCAATACCAGATTAGCAAACTGATAAGCAAACTGAGAGAACATATTAATAGGCTCAGTATCTACCGGGTAAGCAGTTCGTTGTTGCTTGATCTAAAAGTCACCTATGCAGAAACCAATGTTTGAATGTGTGTATACAGCATGAGTCATTCACAAAACATATTGAATAAAGGAATACTAAAGTAAACTAGCCGATGAAGCTACAAATATATTTATTTCTTTTTATATTGAGAGATAATAACATTAAAAGGCGTTGGATCTCAAAGATGATAGTTTACAAAGCATTTCGCCTGAACACAATTGCATTCTTCTGCAAATGCAATTTGACATTTTGGTATTTGTTAATATTAATAATCAATTTATTACAACAGGTTCAGATGAAACCGTTCTTTGCAAGATGAGTATCAACACAATTATAAACGGTGGCGCTACATCAGAAGGAGCTGACTTCATTGGTCTCATCCCACTGATCAATCAATACATGGCTTCGATTAAAGATATCGATGCGGAACAACGATCGACGCTTAATGGTTACCTGAAGCTGATTTCTGATAGAGCTGCAGGTATGTAAATATGCATTCACAATCAGACAGTTCGTAATGCTAATACCATATTGTACGGTCCTCACAAATCATGATTTCAAACATGACATACATACTGCACATACTGTCCGTACGAGTGCTTTGAAGCAGTACAGTATCGAACAAGTTATCTTAACTTGGTGATCCAATTATCCAGCGTTTCGCTCAAATATATCGATACTATTAACTCATGACCATGTAGTTCACAACTTTGAGTAAGTTTTTAATTCATTTCAAATATTACAGGAGTAAAATTAGGCTAATATTACGAATGTCAAAAGGTAAGGTCGGCACAATTCTGAGATCCAAAGTGGAATTATTAACCAATGGCTAATTACAATACCTTATAGGAAAAAAGTACAAGTTCGATTAATGCTACTCTTATTTTGAGATATACCCTTCAGAAAATCTAATATTCTTCAATTTTATAAAATAATGTCGAAAAGATATATCTCTAGAAATATATTATCTCTATTTAGGTCGTGTAAAGACAACAGCTCAGTGGATTCGAGACTTTGTCGATCAGCATCCGGGCTACAAACACGATTCTGTCATCACAGAAGATATTAACTACGACTTGATAAAGCTTTGTTTAGATATGTCAAATGGAACAACAGATCCACAGCATTTGGCCACTAATAGTAATGAACGTCAAATTGATTAAAATGTAATAGGTTTGATGTTCTAATCATTCTAATCAAACTGGCTCGACTACTACTTCTATTCCCTAAGATGTATACTTTTTTACTTTATCTACTGTAAATTATCCGAATGAACGTTGAATTATGAAAAGTCATACGTTTACGTTACTAAAGAACCGATTGTTTTAGTACTAACATATTTTGAAAATAATGTTTCCCTACATACAATTAATAAGTCATCCTAAGATCTCTTTTCTTTCATTATATCTATTGGAAATTAGCTGAATGAACGTTGAATATATAAAAATATACGTTCAGGTTACTAAATAACCGATTTTTTAGTACTCGCATGACTTTAAAATAAAGTTTCTCTACAATTACGAAAACCTAACACGTTTTCTTTTAGTTTATCTACTGTAAATTCTCCGAATGGGCGTTGATTATAGAAAGTCATACGTTTAGTTCAGTGACGTAACTAAATTACCGATTTTTTAGTAACAGCATATTTTGAAAATAAAGTTTCTCTACAATTACGTAAAGCTAAGATCTAACGTTGAATTGTAAATATAGTCATGCGTTTAGGTTACTAAATAACCAATGTTTAGTACTAGCATGACTTGAAAATCATTTTCCTTCAATTACGTAAACCTAGATCTACGTTTCTTGTATAATATCTATTGTAAATTATCGAAATGAACGTTGAATTTTAAAACGTCATACGTTTAGATTAATAAATAACCGATTCTTTAGTAATAAAATAACTTGAATAGAAATGTTCAAACAATTAGAGCCTGGCTGGAGGCTTCTTTTAATTCTCCCTCTGATAACTTCGGTTATCAAATTGTTTGGAACAATCATCATATTCGCATCAATAACAAGATTTTCTACTATGATTTCATGTACCAAAAGGGTGTGAAGCTTGTTTCGGATTTGTTTGACATTAACAATAAGGCCCTAAAGTTACCACACTTTCAAAGAAAAGTTCCAGCTGGCACACTTTCCCTTAACTGTTTACTAGGGACTGATTCGCAGTAACCCTCTTCAGTGGAAGCAGAGTGGGTGTAACATTAATGACATTACTAATTTTAATATTGATTTGTTTGATGACATATTGTATTATACAGGTTCTGTTTCTCAGTATCTTTATCGTAATTTCTACAATATCTGTGGAGCCAACTGTTATGACAAATGGAAAGCAGAGTTTAAGGGTTTCACTTGTCACGATTGGAGCAACAATTGCAGTATGCCCTGGCACTCTTCTACTTTCAATTCCTGTAGCCGTATGGTGTAGAGATATAGACGAGTAAGGAGAATATAAGGAGAATATCGCATCTATTCAATCCGTGAAAACTACAAACAATATATATATAAATTTTCTATTAACGTACAAATATATCACAAAATAATCAGTAAATTGCAAGCATCTCAAAACATACAAGTAGCACATAAAGAATAGAAAATACATCGCAAACCTCAAAGACGCAACTCAAATAGTTTCTACAATTACGCATTTAAAACTCCATAAGCCGCAATAGTTGAAACGTACCTCTTTAGTATCCTTTACTCCTATATAAACGCAAATCCCGTGACAATGTCACACAGTATCGGCATGGGTTGCACTGGCTGCCACACCCTGGCACAAGTTACATGTATAGTATGGAGTATATATATATATATATATATATATATATATATATATATATATATATATATATATATATATATATATATACATATAAAGTATCCGGTCACACAACTGACCCTACGCAAATCTAGAATGCAAGTGAGCTCCCTGGATCTCTCAATGCCACATGCAGGAACGACACACACTGGATAAACATGAGGCACACTTACAATTCCGTTTCTTACATAGAATTCTTCCAACCAACAGACTCCTTAACCCCATGGGCATCTCTGACAACACGTTTTATGTTCATACCATTCATCACATTTTCTGGGAGTGTCACAGCACTTCTTCTGCTTTAGGTGAAGTGGTCAGTAAGGTTATATGTATACATTTCACTTCACAAAAGAGGATTTTTTTCTTTGGGTTTTTATTAAAGAAACGTCACCCTGATAATTTTCACATTCTTCATCTTAAGTTCTATATTTTCAGTACCAAGCGTCGAAACAAGACCTTAGGTTGTAATGAATTCATTCATATGTTCAAGTTTGCATTGAAGGTGAAGAACAATATTTTTCGACATACCAAAACGATTAATAAGAATAAAATTAATTTCGTGGAATCCAAGGGAGTTTCTCCGCATTTATAAATATCTCAAATATTTAATATTTGCAATTTCCGCATCCTCATACCTTATATTTTGCTACTATTCGTTGTAATATTTCTGTAGTAAGTGTAGGATTTTTGTAGTATTTCTATAAATTTTAGAACTTTTAATTTTTCTTATCATTTTTATTTGTTTTCTATCCGCTACGTTGGTCTTTATTATAGTGCATGATAATGCTCAACTTTATTGCTATTTAATGCCTACTTTTGAATGGATAAGTTATTTGTACATTAATGTACAGTTAAAAAACGGATGAAGAAAAAAATCATCATAATAACATAGACAAATAAAATGACACACCAAAGACAGAGTTGAGAAGCAAAGGTTTGGTCGTAAGAAGATCCAACGAGTCGTTCCTTTTCCACTTTGCTAAGTAAAATTTCAGAAGTGCATCCAATTCCTATGACCAATCAGCTTTTCCTTTCAAGTGGTTTTATATACATATATATATATATTATATATATATATATATATATATATATATATATATATATATATATATATATATATATATATATATATATATATATATATATATATATATGGAATGATAGTGGATTCAGGACTTAGGACATAGTTAATCTGTAATAGTTTATAGTGGAACTTAGTTGCTACTTATTTGCTACGCTACATTGTCATAATATAGTCGTTGGGAGGGACCATGTTGGCTTATTGAAATTGAATTTTAACCCCATTTTTCTGTTCACTCAGGACAAAGATATTGAAAAAGTGCATTCCAGTTATGAACTTGAGTTAGTGAGAAGGTTATTGTTTTCAGCACCGGGGCTACTTTCATGTGAGATAAGCTGTATAAGTTGGAGCTGACCCAGTTTTCCATCTTAGAATTTCCTAGTGTACTGCCATGATTTGAGGCTACAGCTTACCAAATGCACAAGTGGTAGAGGAGATGATTAAATTTGGACTTTTGGACTCTTTGGACTTTTGGACTATATATATATATATATATATATATATATATATATATATATATATATATATATATATATATATATATATATATATATATATATATATAACCTCTACATAGATATTGTGTTATCAGTTATGGCATTAATGTTTCAAAGATATATATAAAGATAAGAAATGCAATAGATGAAGGAGGCAGCTTTCAATGTTATTTTACATTGCTTCACTGCATGCAAGGATTGGAGGAGGGGAGGTAAGGGTGGGGCTAGACACACAGAGAAAAATGTATCGGAGTTGTGTTATATTATGTAAAGGCAAAGTTTTGTAGTGAAATATCCAAGAATATTAAGAAATATCCAAGAATAAATTTATTGTAGTGAAATATCCAATAATACTAACTTTGATGTAATGTACAGTCTACACATAAATAAAGGAAGGGCAGCACACCCCCTCCTCTCAACAGCATGAAAAAACAAAGAGAAAGAATTTACGGCCCCCAACCCAATGGGGTGTATGTTAACCTCTCCATATATTAAGCGTTTCCAGATATGGCATTAATGTTCGAGGCTGGTCTTCATCTGGTGTGATAGAAACAAAATTAATGCAATTATTAAGGGAAGAAGCTCCCAAGGGTAACATGTTTTGGAGTGGCGTAACATCATATATGGCAAAGTTATTTGTGAGATATCTTGTAATGCCATCTTTGAAGTTAATGTGCAGATCACCAATAGAGGAAAGGAAGGGCAGCAAATCCCCCCCCCCCTAGTTGCATAAAACAAATGGAAATGATTCACAGCTCCCCCCCTCCCAACAAAAAAATGAGGTGTATATTATCCTCTACATATATTTAGTGTTATCAGATTGAGCACTGTTTTGAAGGTCTATATCTGGTGTAAAAGAAACAAAATTATGCAATCAATAAAAGAGGCATCTCCCAATATGATTTTGGATTGCTTCAGTGCGTGCCAGGGATGTAGCGGGCGGGGTAAGAGAGGATGGACACAATTAGGAAAAATGATTTTGAGTGGTGAAACATTATATATAGGCAAACTTGTTATTGAATGTTAAGGAGATGGAGAACGGGTAAGGGTAGAGATTGAAGAAAACGGGAAAGGTGTTTTAAAGTTGGGTAACATTAGTAAATGAAATATCTAACACTGTTAATGGGTGGGCAGGATTCTTCCCTCCCCCTTTTTGCAAGACAGATGCATTGGTTCACTGCATACCAGGGGTGAATGAGGTGTAAGGTCAGCGATTACGAGAAAGATGTTTTGGAGTAGGTTCATTTAGTTTATAGATGGTAAACGTGATATATCAAGGACTGCTACAACCTTGACCTCAATGGACAGGTCAGCCACAAAGAAGGACGGGTGATGCATAGCCCCTCGCCTTAGGTACAAATCCAATGTAAATTGGACAATTTTCCAGCCCCTCTTCTAAAGTATAAGGTTCAATCATGGGAAACAAACAATGAAATTGAAAGTAGTGTTGCGCCGATATCACCAATATCGGTTTTGGCCGATATCCGATATTATCATCCCAATATCGGTCCGATACCGATACGATACCGATATTTTTTAACAGACAAAATGAAGGCAAAATCGTACTTTTAGTCATGCATACATTCACAAATACATCTTCAAGTAAACAACAAAATATGGAGTTTTGTTTTCCTTTTGTCCTAAATTGAAAAGAATGACTTTTTTCCTGATTTTGAAAAAGAGAATTATAATTGAAATCCAACCAGAATCTTTTTCACTGCAGCGCTGCACGCGATAATAAAATGGACGCAGTAAATGTGAGCCTTAACATCGTAAAGACTTACAAGTAGCTATAGTGTTAACGTATGCTTGCAAAATTGCATCTTAATTAGGTTACGAACTGTCGATCACAATGTAAAAATGATAATTTATTGAGTTTATACTCAATGTACAACTTATTCACTTGACCGTATAGAGAAGAAAAAAACTGAAAATCAGTAGAGAAATGACCAATTGTGTACGGAAAGTAAGGTGGTACACCTTTCAAATATTACGAAAGATCGAACAAAACACTTTCGAAAAATTCACGCAAAACTGGCATATCGTACTAAATGCAACTAATGTCATGTAAACAAGGCTCTAGTGCATCCATTTATGAATATACCGTAAGACCACATCTGTTTTTAAGCGGGGGAAAAAAGAAAGTATTTTCTAGAATTTCCAAAAATACGGAAAAAATAATATCCTACCATAGTTAATTGTATAGCAAATAGCCTAACCACCTCGGCGGTTACGGATCTCACGTAACTGAAAAGTTCCCTGGCAACTTGCCAAAAAATGTTAACAAACAGGTGTTACACAGGGGATGAGCTTACAGTGTGTTTGGGAAGGTACCTGGGAAAATTCGCAGCACATGTACGGCGGTAGTTGGGTATAGGGTTAAACACCGCAGTTGTAAAAATGTACGCATTGTGCACGCTATTCATTGTTAGGCAGTCTAGAGACAGGGCTTTGCTGAACGTTGTTTGTTTCATAATATCGGAAGTTTTGTAAGTTGCACTTTTTAAAGATTGAAAGACAGATTAAATCTCTTTTCATTTTATAATATAATATAGCTACTCTAACTTGTCATTTTAAAATTTTCATCTGTTTCGTGACAATTTAAATAAGAAAATTATTTTGCATACTCAACTGCGATTTTTTTTTTTATCGCCAGACACGCAAAAAAAAGCCAATTTTTCGGGGCTTTATCCCCCAGGATCCCCACAAGGGGTTCTACCCCATGACCCCACCAAGGCCCTAAGGCGGGCCCCTGGACACTACGCCTTTATGCTCGCGTGCTCGGCGTGTTCGCTGGGCGAACACCGGCGGGAAATCGGCAGTGTGTTCGCGGAAAATTAAAAGTGCAGTTATGCATCATGTTCAAGGTTTTCACGGAGGCCTTTGAGAAAATGAATGGTTAGTACAGTACAGTGTATACATGCTGCACTAATGCTATGTGTAGGCCAAGGTTCACGAAGGTCATTGGTTATATTCGCGCGCCGTAGACGTGTTTTAGAGGTTACGGAGGGTCAGGTTTCCATGGATATTAATCGAAAATGAATAAGAGTTTAACTGACGCTAAAGAAATGGATCGTCTTGGGCAGATTAACAAATCATTGCAAGTATAAATAAGTAGCTCTGCTGTGAAAAAAAGTTCAATATCGGCTTGCTGTTATCGGCAATTAGGCAAAATTTTACCGATACCAATATGCTGCCGATATTGCAAATATCGGCCGATACCGATATTGAAAACGATTATCGGCGCAACACTAATTGAAAGTACTTGTTCCAAATTAGAAGAAGTGTTTAAAACTTTGAAAAAAAACCATTCCTCTCCAGTCTAATGTAAAAAGAAGACAAGGATAGGGAAATGTACTACAAAGTGAATTAACTAAATTTTCCATCTTGTTCCATCTGGTTGCCTACATAATCTACGAAAGATTACAGAAGCACAAAAACAAATAAAGACATGCTACATGCTATTTTAATTGTCACAGTTTGTTAACGTACGCAAAGGGTTTTACTTGTGTAATGTAATCCAAGAGGATTGAATACAAAGCGTTTGGAATGGCAAGATGCTACATAATATTTCAATTGTGAGTAAACAAATATATTCAAAAGTAGGACAGGTGGATGAACCATTAACGGATGGGTCTATTATGCATATAAGACAATACCAATATGTGACAGTTCACTTTAAAAATTACATGAAACAGAGGATTGCATCAACATAAAATGTTTAATTTGGGCAGACTTCTGGCCTTGAAATCTTATAGTACCACAAAATAGCTGAATATGAGCCAAAGTTGTTTCCTTCTGTCTTTTATATATATTTTTTATTTTATCTTTAATTTTCACGCTTTCAGTTCGCTTTCTTTAACCTGCAAACCTATAGGTAAAATGTTTTATCAGTGAATCTGGCTCCACAAGACCACTAAGGCTTTGACTACAATGCCCTTTGTCCTTCATAGATTTGTGAATGTCTTTGAACATGGGATTGTCAGTGCAGGCCATGATAGTCCTAGTGTTTGTGTGCTAGACTGAGTAGTACTCCAGCTACTGGAAATGATTAGACAACAATGACTAAAGGGCAATTTTCAGACAGTTATTTCCATTTCAATTGTTAACTGTACTGTTATAAGTGCATACATGATCCATAACATACCAAGCATAAAGGCACTTTCATTGTGCATTGAAATAAAACAAACTGCATCAGAATGATTGGACTGTCCATATCATATTTTAAGTCACTCTCAATATTAACTTTCACAGTAGGTTTGGTGATTTCTTTTCAAGCGAAGGTGATCAAAGATGGCTACAACGCAGTATGCAGTAGTATTGGACCAGGGAGTTGTGATGACAACTCCCTGGTAGGACTACTACTATTTACAGTAGTACTTAGACTTTAGAGCCTATCACTATCACTCAAGTATCACCATTACAATTCATTACACGTAAGTTGCAGTAGTAACTAGTAACACGAAACTTTAGGCTACCATTTTTTAGAACAGCAAGGAAAGCCCCAAAACCCTACTCCACAGCCACTTAGCTAGATCTTTAGTTTGAAGTGGCTTGCGGTTGCTGAGGAAGGGAAGTATAGGGAATACCTGTTACTTAAAGGAGTGAATGAAGGTTGTTACACTGAAAACATTACAATGGTGACCATATGAAGTCAATACCTACGATTATAGAGGAATTGTATTATTAAGCTCTAACCCCAACTTTACCACATATGTCATCCACTACAAAAACCCTAGGGTATATGATTGTCAATTATCAATTTGCCTGAGAATATTTTATTTGCTACTCCAAATCTGATGTCCTTAACACTTGCTCAACATTGAAAATATGGCACTGAAAACTTTTCAATTGTCACCTAGCATGTCCATGCCCGAGGAGTCAACCGACAGTGAGGGCAGGGCGTTGGTAGGGAGTTCATAGATTTGGACTTTGGTGGGTGGCCAATACCAATTTAAGAGTTGTAAATACTCCCTGTAATTTCCCTAACCGCCCCCCCCCCCACACACACACCTTACTGGTGTGCCCATATTAAACTCTTCTGCAGATGAAAAGTCGGACTGAGTATCGCACAAGCCAGTGCACATTTTTTTCACTAAAAAGAACTGTGTACATATACTTTTATAGCACGTTATATAGGAAGTGAATAAGAAACAAAATGGCAAAAATGTGCACACAAAAGAAGGCTACTTATACATGTATATAATAACTGCGAAGGATAGTAGTAGCTGCTATATGATATAGTTGGTATTGCTTAATCTAATCAGGTAAGAAATAGAGCACCCTTCTAAAGCCAGATTTGTTGAGTAACATGAAACGCTTGATATTTTTTTGATATATATATACCAGGAAAATGATCAATTCATTGCTTGCTACCTAATTAGACTTATGAGCTTATCATCTGAGATCGCCAAAGTTTAAAAATATTTCCCACCCACGTACCGCATATATTTGCCACACATACCACTCCCCCCCCCCACCACCTTTAACAAAATGTCAGGAGATGTATTTTTGCTTAGTGAATAGGATCGTCGTGCCATAACAAATGCATTGGCCTCATATAAATAGCTATGAGTATGACTCTAGAGATAGGGGAATGTTAATTTAGTTTTACTCAGTATGTAAGTAGCAAGTTATTATCTACTATAGTAATAGCATGAACTTGTAACCTCTCTTGAAATTCAGGATCACAGAGATAACGGTACCCTCTGTAAGAAAACAAAGTGTAAAGATCATTTATCTACAGTAAACAGAGAAGTTCTCGGAAATGAACCAGAACAATTTATTCCTCAAGTCAAACGTCCACTACAATATTCAAGATCTTTGCTATAGTAGATTGAGATTCCTTTAAGAAATGTTCAGCCTTCGTATAAACTGCAGTTGGTTTAATGATAGCAGATACCAACACCCCGAAGGTTCCAATTTTATCACACAATTCTAAAGGTTTATAAATTAATCCAGTAGCAACTGTGTTCTCTGTGTGTGTCGGGTCGGGTGACTTTAACGACACACACTGCTTTTTACGTTTTCCCAAATATTAATATTTTGCTGACTACATACAGGCGAAAGTTGCAGATTCGTCTTGATCTTCCTTCTTAACATGGTGAGTGTCACGGATTCTTTTAAGAGAGCAGTCGACAACGGCGCGTAAAGACGGACAGAGAGCGTTTATGCGTTTCAAATGTTCAATATAA
Source organism: Apostichopus japonicus (assembly GCF_037975245.1). Taxonomy (NCBI): domain Eukaryota; kingdom Metazoa; phylum Echinodermata; class Holothuroidea; order Aspidochirotida; family Stichopodidae; genus Apostichopus; species Apostichopus japonicus. The sequence goes on from NC_092572.1 coordinate 25,823,240, forward strand.
TTATAAACAACAACAATAAAACTAATATCGGTTACATAGAACATAGAATCATCTTTTCTTTATATATTCTTTTAAACTTTCACGTCTATTTCGTGTATGCTTCATATGGCATCCTTTCTTTCTTATGGTTCTAGTATATAATATATATGTTTCGTTGAGGGTTCTGTCAACGTTTATGGTACAAAAAAATGAATGTTCTTTCTTTTTATGGCATGTCTCTATACGAGCGTCGGCCTTTTCCTTTTGTAAGTTATACGTTCTCTTTCTTTCTTCCTCGTTCAGCTTTAATTTAGCTCCTTCCCTGCCTCTTTTGCCATCTATAAAAGTACCAAAAACACCCAATTTAATAAGTAAAGTAATGAGTCAATGTCATCTCAATGAAGGTGGAAACTGGTTGATATACTGATTCCTTTTCTTTTGAACTAAAATTCTGCCTAACATTTCATCATTAAAAAAGAGCAAATTAGGGGTTTGCTTGTGTTCGGTTCAAGCCCGAGATAGAAAAGAGAGAGAGGACGTGGCTTTACGGTTCTACTTATACCCTCATGCCGACAGAATTCCGATACTCGTTAATAATACATGATTACGTAATGCTTAAAGATGCACAAAACCATGGCTGAATAATTAGCATCAAATTAAGTCCATACGTTAAGCAATCAGTACAATTCTTTAGGGGGTTATCCCAGAACGAGTTATGACAGTGAGTGACACCACTTTCGTGACGTCGGAGAAAATTACTGTACGGAATTCTGACGTCACATGAAAACAAATCTGAAACCAGCCCTACTGCAACCCTTTATAGAATGAATTTAGGCAGAATTGTAACTTTGGGTACGTTATAGACAAAGAAAAATGTGAAACAATTGAGTATTTGTAATAAATATATACATATTCCGGTGTTTAAACTAGATTAATTCAATGGAGTATTGCTTTATTGCAAATGATGTCGTCGAAGCCTCATTGTAGGTCTTGAAGTCACTGTCATCCTTATAACACAATCAGCAACAGATAAACAACAGATCATTTTTGGATGAAATTCAAACAATTTCTCCTTTTGAAATTTGTAACATACTGTAAACATGTCATTTGAGACTTAATTATGCTCCATTGAATTTTGTGTTGCATCTAAGGAACAGACCTCGTAGTCTGTGTATTCACTCTATAGTTCAGTAATTTTAATTGATGACGCTTGTCTCTTCTAAAATTAATGATAATCCTTTATTATATAAAAATCTGATTATCCATCCAAAACATGTTCTTTGAACTTCATATAAACAACAAAGCACCCCTTCTGGACATTCAAGACCATATGTCCTTAGCAAATTAGAATTACTACACTGTAAATAATGTCATTTGAGACAATGAAAGACATTTGTTTTCCTTTTTCTGTTTTGAACCAAACTAACCAAATGGTCTTTGTATTAGACTATACAGTCCAGTCACTCTACCTAAATGGACCTCGGCTGTTTTACGGGTCATTTCTCAAACATTAAAAGTTCTATAGCAATGCATCCTTATCTGATAACAGGGGCCTTTGTTGTTCTATACCATATCAAAACTTGTGCATCCTTTCAAGTAGATCACACTATAGTATTGGGTATCAGCCTACGACTTAACTATTGATTTGGCTGTGATGCATTTTACTACATGCCTTGTGTACTTACAATATTTGTAATTGGTATGGACAGATTCGGGCACAACTTATGCAGCCTAAACTACCTCAAAACAACAGAGAAAAGGTAAATTAAGTTAATTATTTCTGCTAAATAATGATCATGAAAACATCAGTGGTAACATATTTACCTATCTTTATTGCGTTCTATAATGTGCCAACATAGACTATGTTAGAAAACAAACTTTCATATGCGACACAGCTAGCCTGGTGCGTAGCAATTGCGTCTAAGAATCATCACAGTCAGTAATTGTTTAACTAAGTTTTGATTTGTGTAAAAAATAATAGCGTCGTCTTCGGTTTATATCTAAATAGATAGGATTATATTCAAATAAGCGTCTCGATAATTCTTGTACGATCATGAGAACAAAGCTTTCCAGACAATAGCACTTGCTTCAATTTTGCTGGTATGATAATACTATATAAATATAGCATGCATGCATATGATTACCGAATCACCTTGTCACTTTCTCCTAGGCTACTGACCTTTGGTACTGTCATCCTTTGATATTGATATTGTTAGTCCATATGTTGAAAACGTATGTTGCCATTTTGAAAGTGTTATTACTACATGTGACGTTACGGATGGTACAGCAGTTCTTTGAATCATTACTTAACTGTATTAAATATGCCGAGAGTTTTTATCCGAGCTACGGTGGTTTTAACTTGGTCTGTGTTTGTACTGACTTTATATATAATCATACAGCGTTGGTGGAATAACACAGCAATTTCAACGACAAACACTCGTCAAGTGATGGACATAGGGCGTGTCTTTGATGTTGGCAAAATGTGTGATGAAGTATGTGATAGGTAAGCAGAGTACGTACGTGTCTGTCATTATGCAAAGCATGATACTCGTTAATGTTCTACTATTTATAATAACTATCATTTTAAAGATTAGACAATTAAACTACAAAACTATTTTGGTATATTTCTGTGGATATTAAATCATCATTATTATTATTATTTATCATGTTCAAGCTTAAGCTTTAGTGCTGCACAGTAATAGTTCTCATGCATTCTACTCACAGAGTAGAGATTTCCTGCTATCGCATTTCTCTATAACGCGGACTTTTGATTACGTGGTTTAGCCTTCATTCAATTAAGTTGTATTTAATAAGTAATACACAGAATAATGAAATGTAAATCAGGTTGCCATCAAGTTAAACATGTAACCAAGTTTGATCGGCTAAAACCTTCCTCACTTGTTACACCAAAGTACACACTGTGTTGTGACCATGTTAGATGTTCTTCGAAACTATACTATCCTAAATTATAATATCCTTGTTCATGTATCCTTCAAGCTCAAATGTGATACAATTCGAAGGTTGACCTAGCTGTAAAATCTACTCGTTACTCCTTATTGGGTACACTGCGCTGTGACCATGTCAGATGTTCTCCGAAAGCTTCTACTTTCCTTTATCATGGGCGGATCCAGGGGGGGGGGGGGGGTTGGGGGTTTAATCCCTCTTGATTTTTCTGAATTAAAAAAAACCTCTTTTGTACGCAATGCCCTCCTATTTCGCAGGATCCAAACAAAGCCCTTATAGATCTACACTGGATCGAGTTGAAGATTGTTATTTGAGTGATTTGACCAAGGGACACACCTTCCTCTTACACCTTACCCCTGGGACGGCCGTCACTAGTCGCCCAAGCATCAACAAACTTGCAAATGTTACCATTCCAGTCATTTCAATTTTGCTGAGAGTGAACACGAAAACTCCACTTAAATATCATAAGGGGTTCTGTTGCCCAGTATGCTTGTAATTATGACTGTTGGGGGTCTCTGCAGAGGCACTGGTGCTGCCATTTTGGCTGCTATTGGGTTGTCATTTTGTAAAATTTCCTGCGCTCTGCGCCAAATGATGGTGGCGCTTCGCTTTATATAGTTACCAACGTCATTTTAATTTTGCTTAGAGTGTACACGGAAACCCTATTTATCTACACGGCTAGGAGGTGTCATTTCTGCTGGTAAATGTTATAAGCTGGCCTGCCTTTTCGCAACATAGTTCCCGGCCAACAAATGGTGGGGTCCAGCTTTGATGTCAAACTGTCTGCAACGTTATAATCTATTATGTTTTCTACTGCCCACTCCTGCACAGATACTAGACAACGTTTAACAAATGAACACCACTGTTTTATTACCCACACCCCCCAACCCCCACTCCCCTAAAAGGCCGTGCACCCCTCGAGGCCCCTCCAGACACATCTACACTCAGTTGGAAAAAATGTATTCGATTGGAATTGGAGTCTCAACATTATGGGTAGGTTTTGAAGTAAATTTAACGAAAAATGTGAATTTTAATATACTAAACAAATAATGGGGTTAGAACCTTGAAAGTGGAACTGACGGGTATTGTAGGTCGAACATGATGTGGGATGGGTGGCAATCTTCAAAACAGGTTTTGGATGGAAAAAAAAACTATTGGGGAATACTTGGTTCTCAGGCCAAAGTGTACATCGGGTTGGTCATTCTCATGCTCTGGAAGTGCCATTTCCAGTGATCTTTAGGAAAGGAGGTATCAAAACCAAACAATTCTTGTACGCTCCGCGCCAACCGATAGCGGCGCTTAGATAGTAATTCTCGCCACCAAGTTTAGAAAATCCTGGATACCCGCCTGATCAACCCCTTCCTTGGCAAAATCCTGGATTCGCCCCTGTATATTATAATTTCTTTGTTTATGTATTCTTCAAATATGATACAATTCGGATGTTAACCTATACTGTTAAAGCTCTTTGTAATCTGGATTTCATAAAATGTCAACCTTTCGTAGAAATATTCTTTTCCCATGGCGAATTCATTTTATTAAGAAGAAGAAAAAAGCATTCTCAGGTCAAATGAACTGATCTTTTAGTTGCCAGATGCATTCACAAAGCATCGTGCCTATATTTAAGGACTCTATCATAACTGTGATTAGATGAAGGTAGCAAATTTAATAGCTCTAGTTGAGTGGGAAGGGATATCTTTTTGGACATATTGATTTTTATGTCTTACTAACAGTTGGTATCTGAAAAGTTTCGCTTTCATTTCATTAATCATTATCACATAATTGGCTATTTGACTGGAAGCTCGTGTGTGGTTTCGATTTATATCTACGGTTTGAAGCACTTAACGTGTATATATATATAGCTAAACTCTGTGTTAAAATGTATAACATATATGAACAAGGAAATAATTTTTGCTTACCTACAGTAAAATTTGAATTTACACTTAATTGTAACTTAGTTGTAAGGGAATGATGTTTCCGTACTAACGACACAGACATAACACAGTTGTTTCCTGTTTAAAACAAAAGAGAGTTAAAATAATTTGAATAAACAATGATAAAATTTTGTTATTAATTTGGAAATTCAAAGGATTGTGTTCATGAGTACAAAACACGCAGAACGGCCTTGTATCTTGAAACCAAAACAGCCGTTTCACATAGAGATTACAGCACCCCATGTAAATCTTAAAGTTTTGTACCACAGTCTGTGGCGGACTGGCCACACGGGCATTTGGGCTATGTCCGGTGGGCCGGTGGCCCGATGGGCCGGTGGGCTGGGGAGCCTGGTAAAATTTACAGCCCATTTTCACAGTAGTTAAAAGAATACAGACGGGCTGTGTAGAATTATATATTTTAACTGTGGAAATCAGTCATGTAAAGACTGTCCTCGATCTCTGCTGCTACTAGGTTCTCCTCGAGTTGAACCTTTTCACCGATACTTACGAGAGCATTGAGCTTGCTTACAAGCTGCTGGTAACGCTACCAGTGTCACAGGTGGCATGTGAACGTTCTTTCGCTGCATTGAAGAGACTAAAAAACCGTTTGAAGGGAAAAAATACCATTGATGGTATGGCTGCCAGAAGCAGCGAACTGCGTTGGCTCCTACTCTCATAGACAAGGCATGGGGTCGTGTTATTGAATATATATATTTTAGTGGATTTTATTAGGTCTTTTAAAAAAAATTCCAAGCATGTTGTCACAAAATGCTTGAAAAACTAATTAAAATCCAGTCTAAAACATATATTTTTGCCTATTTTCGTTTACGTTTTAAACTTTCCTCAGTTTAATCAAATGTTGCTTCTGGAAATTAATTTTGGGTCTTTTTTAAAGAATTATTGTTACCTACAAAATTGAGAAATATAGCACCATTTTGCATCAATAGATGTTTTTTAAGTTAATGAATGCCTATAGGCATTCATTAACTTAAGAAAAATCACAATGGGGAGGGCGACACCTCTCATTAGACCCCTCACCCAGGACGGCGACCACTAGTAAGTAACATATCAATGAATAATGGGCCGGTCTAGGTGAAAAAACTGCCCGGGCCGGTTTTAAGACCCAGTCCGCCCCTGATCACAATAAATACTGGATTGTGCTGATAAATCGGCAGCATGATTCTCAGTTCTTACTGTAATCCTAATATCACATGTAACCGATCTACAATAGTAACTGTGTTCTCTGTGTGTATCGAGTGACCAGAATACAAATCTGTACTGAGGTTTGATGGATGACCTCATCAGAACAGGGTATAAGCCAATGTTCAATTCCTTGTAAGATATCTTGGAAATGTTTTGTTGATATGAGTTCTGCAGATACTGTTGACCTCTTGATGAATTCTGAGCTCACAAGAAAGTAATATACCTCGAAAATATCCCGATATTGCCGTATTCCGAATTTCTTCAAAGCGGAAAAACTGTCACGAACTTTATTTTACGCAATGGATCGTTGTCATTTTTACAATAGGTATAAACTATACCCCATTGTAAAAACAAAGAACTAACAGTATATGCACTTCGTAGTTTTCATTCCTGCAATAATAGAACGAAAACGTTAAAAGTATTCCTCAGCTGAATTTGCTGAAATAATGGGAATACACGTCTCAATTATGCTGTTCCAAACTTGCTAACGAAAGTGGCACCCATACAGCAATAGCAGACTTGCAACAGCCCAAACTCTTGGGCAATCTTCTTATGAAAAGAGAATGAGTAATAATAATAATAATAATAATACACAGTTCTTATAAAGCGCAAATACACACTTAAGTCTCTATGCGCTGAAGGACAGAAAACTACAAACAGGAGAACATGTGAGTCTTTAAGAGAGATTTGAAACTGACTGACTGAGCTTCTTTAACTTTGATCGATAAGTCATTCCAGAGGACAGCGGAAGAGAACTGAAACGAGCGAGAGCCGTATGACTTAGTGCATACAGGAGGAGTGACCAGTAAAGATTTCGAACTGGATCGGAGGCAACAACGTGGCGTATAGTCCCGGATGAGGTTTTGTAGGTACACTGGAGCAAGTCCATGGATACATTTAAAAGTTAGAAGCAGGATTTTGAAGTTGATGCGTTGTTTCACAGAAAGCCAGTGAAGATTACGAAGGATTGGTGTGATATGTTCAGACCGTTTGGTGCGGGTTATCAACCTTGCCGCCGAATTTTGTATCCGTTGAAGCTTATTCACCTGCTGATCGGGCAAACCGTATAGCAAACTGTTACAGTTGTCAACACGGGATGAAACAAAGGCGTGGACTAGTGTTTCGGCTGTTTGCTGATCCAGGCAGCGGCGAATCTTTTCAATTTTATGAAGAGCAGAAGAAGCAGATCGGCATATGTTATTAATATGTTGATTCATATCCAGATTTTTGTCGAAAGTAACTTCTAGATTCCTGGCATTGTTGACTGGCTCGACGTGTGTGGTTCCAATCTTCAGTGAAGGAATTGGAGCAGCAGTTCGGAATTTAGAAGATATATGAATTAGTTCAGTTTTGTCGTCATTCAATTTCATGTCATTTGCAGCAGACCACAACCTTATATCGGAAATACACGCTCCAAGTTTTGCGAGTGTGGCTCCATGATCACATCCAGATTTAATCGCATAGACTTGTGTGTCGTCCGCATATAACATACCGCTCATACCATGGGCCTTAATAATATCCTCTACAGGTGAGGTATACATTGTGAACGATAAAGGGCCCATGACAGATCCTTGAGGAACTCCTCCTACTGGTTTATGAACATTAGATATACAGTCATTTACAACTACAGCTTGGGATCTGTTGGTGAAATATGATTTAAACCAACACAGAGCGTTGCCGGACACACCGTATCTATTCTGCAGACGCTGAAAGAAGATGTCATGGTTAATGGTATCGAATGCTGCCGAATAATCCAACAACACTAGGATGGCCTCCTCGCCCTTGTCAGCAGTGAGAAGCAAGTCGTTGTAGACGCGCAGCAGCGCCGTCTCCGTGCTATGGTGGGCACGATAAGCGCTCTGCTTCTCACCAAGCAGTTTATTGTTCCGGAGATAGTTCTGGATCTGCTTTGAGCAAACACGTTCAATTGTTTTGGCCAGGAACTTCAAGTTTGCGATTGGGCGGTAGCTCTTCAAGTCATTTTTGCATACCTTCCCTTTTTTGAAGAGAGGTGTTATATGAGCACATTTTAAACAGTCCGGAAAGTGCCCATTTGACAAGGAGAGGTTCACAATTTTAGTGATGGTCGGCAAAAGAACATCAATACAGTTTTTGAGCAGGCTTGTTGGAATCGGATCCAGTCTACATGTTGAGGCGGGGGAGTTCATGATGATTTTTCTCAGAGATTCCCCAGACACGGGAACGAATCGAGGAAAACAGTGAGAGGTTTCATCGGGAGGTAACGTCATTGAAAGCTGTGGTTTATCAGTGTTCAAAATGTTGTTGCGAATTTGTTCGATTTTGTTTACGAAGAAATTTGCGAATTGATTAGCTAGCAATCCATTATCGGAGGTATTAGGCCTAACATTGGAGATCTTAGGAGACGTTAGCTTTTCTACCTCCTTGAAGAGTTGGCGAGAGTTACAAGCGACCAGCTTGTTTTGATGGAAATTCTTCTTTGCCTGTTTCAACACAGCATGGTAGTGCTTGGATTTCTCAATGAAGATCTCTTTGTGAACTGCCAATTTTGTGCGATGCCACTGAGCCTCACAACGCCGAACTTCTTTTTTCAAGCTACGGTGATCATCTGTAAACCAAGGCGCGTGAGGTCTGCGTGTAATTTTACGCACCATGAGTGGGGCATGCTTGTCAAGTAGATCAGTCAGTACTCGCTCATACATATCCACCAGCTGATCCAGGTTCGAGACAGGGGATGTATACAGAGGAGATGATAATATGTCTCGCCTGAAGCTTTCTAAGTCAATTTGGTTCAGCTTCCGTGTTTTTTGTTCAGCTTCCGAGTAGTTTGATTATGTGATCAGTTACTTACCAAATCATTCTGGTTTCCAAGAATTTTGGCAGTATAAGAAGGTGCTGCAGCTGATTTCATATCGGCCACCAAACCACCATATGTTGTTATGTGGCTTCATAAAGTTCCAGACAAGCCCACACTACACCTGATGATATCTTTGACAAGTTAACAATATTTTTGTCTAACAAACTGAACATCTGGTACTGCTTTCTTGTACTCGTTTTTTCATAACTTCTTGGTGTTTGGACAAAGTTACAGTATCCAGGCTCTACATCTGATAACACAGGGCCACAGGTGATGCCTCCTCTCTTTGTCAGGCAATCTAAACAAAAAAAGAGGAAACAAGACAAAAATATTATGCAAGTATGGCGCGTGAGTAATCAATATTTAAAAATGTTCTGCCTCATGGGAATGTTCATGAGGCTCATTGTCACACACACAAATACACACCAATTTGTATACATATCATCCATTGGCATTGGAACCAAAAAGGAAGGACAGTTACATTTAAAGTATTTAAAAAAAAGTTGGTCAGTGTGCGCTTTCCGTGATGAGTGTCATACCTTGTTACAAAATATATATAAAAAAAAGGAACTAACAATTATAACCACCCTGTGGTAAGAACCCTGTATGCCTAGATGTTAAGTATGGTATCAATTTTGTTTTTAAATATGTTGTACGTTTAGTAAGCCGAATTTTAGCTTATTTTATTTCACTAGAAAAATGGGCCTGACCCTACCTTTTTTGGAAAACTGCCCACACGAGAAATTATTGTTATTCTTACTTGGCTATAAATTCGAAAGAATAGTAAAATTACTTTGTTTTGTAATGTTTGCGCCATCTGGATGGCACTTTGCCAAACTAAGCTGAGTAGTACACAGTGTAGCTGCCCGCATATATCCGCATACATACAGCATAAAGTTTCATCTGCTTTCTTGAAGACGTCCAGATAATCGGCAAAGCCCATTTTTATAATTATTAACGATATTTTCCTGTATAACATGTCGCAGGAGACTATGCAAAGTATGTGGTCGGACGATGAGGTAACAAATCAGGGGCGGATCCAGGATTTTGAGAAAGGGGGGGCCGACATCCCGATGGTAGCACTTTAGTGATCTGCGTCCTGGGGGAGGGGTCTAGGGGGAGGGGTTGTCCCCCTCCCCTTGGAAATTTTTGGTTAATTGTGAGTGCTTAGATGCAAAATGGTGAAACATTTCGCCAAAAACTAGAAAAACCAGAAACGTTGCAGACACGCTTATTTTGTGCACATATTTTTTCGATAGACACATATTTAACAACGCTCAACAGTGCATGTACAATGGATACACTATTATTGCGTCGATTCGTTTTTTCTTTTGCGCGAAAATTAGGACACCAGATTCACCCCAAGAAAAAACATAAAACAAGATATATTCAATGAGATAATTATGATATACTTATTAATGAAAGGGGGGGGGGGTGTTGGCGGTTTTACACTATCTAACGCAACGTAGTCGCCAAGAACCTGAAGTATTTTTAAGGGAGGGCCCGATAATAAGCGGAAACGGATCACCGACCGAAAAAATATCGGAATTTGTGGACTATTTCTTGCTTCCTATTGTATTAAAAAAAAAAGCACCTATGTGAAAGACACAAATCACATTCTGAAAATTGTGGAAGCCACCCCGTTACCAAAAGCAGTAGTACTTGCTACACTCGATGTCGTCGCCATGTATACCAATACTCCCCAAGAGGAGGCAACAGATATATGTCAAGAAGTCTATGAAGAGGCGGAAAAAAGCGAATATGGAATAAATAAAATATCTTCCATATCCATGCGCAAACTAATTTGAACTTATTTTTAACAAGAAACTGTTTCGAGTTCAATAACCAATTCTATCTACAAAAGATCGGTTGCGCCATGGGTAGCCAAGCCTCTCCGGAAATCTGTGATATCGTCATGCATAGACTGGAAAACCAGATTTTACCGACAGATAATAAAATCTTAAAATGGCTCCGCTATAGAGATGAAATTCTATTGCTTTACGACGGTTCACCTCAGGAACTTGAACAACTAGTAAACAGGTTGAATGAAATTCACCGCTTCTTAAAGTTTACGGTAGAAATATTACACCGAGGTAACATACCTAGATTTGAAAATCTTCAAAGGTCCAAGGTTTGAAACCAATGGGTTATTAGACACCAAAGTCTACACCAAACCCACGGAAACCTTCCAATACCTCGACAGAAATTCTGCACACCCACTTGCCACTTTTAAAGGCTTCATTAAAGGGGAAGTCTTACGATACGCACGTCTCTGTAACAATGAGACTGAATTCTTACAGAAAAAGAATGCGTTCACAGAGAAATTGTTACTCCGTAACTGTAAGAAAGAGGAAATTGCCTCAGCCACGAAAGGCATAAAATTTGAAAACCGTGGGCAATACCTCACTACCAAACCTAAACAAAAGGAACCACCAATGGTGTTCAAGCTTACCTATACACCCCATATCAAAACCACGCATTTGAAAAATATACTTTTGAAACATTGGCACTTAATCTCGCAACACGCGGACAGGGGCGTAGCGAAGTTTATTTTTGTTGTTGGGGGGTGTGGAGGATTTAATTTGCCGACGGATCTGGAAGTGGTGACTGAAATGGGGGAGGGGTGTAAGGGGAGGGGGTGTCCCCCTCCCCTTTGGAAAATTTTTAGTTTTGAAACGTCCTTAGATGCAATCTGGTGCATATTTTAAGTCAAATTTGGCACCGTAGAATTTCCATTTCGATATTATTTTTATGGCAGTCGGCAGAAGAAGAATTAATTGGGACCAATTATCGAACTGTGTTTTCTCTTTCACCGATTGTTGAAATGGGGAAACTTCGTGATGAAAATGTTCAGAAAACTTTCCGGTAATGAGAAATAACAACATTCATTGATATACAAGCGAGAAACGTTAAAAATTGTGTACAATTCGTGAGCCGTGTCCTTAAGTTTTCCACGGAGAACGAATGACATCTGCGATGACGTCATTCTGAACAGAAGATAATAACGACACGTTGTCACACGATAGCACGACTCATGGGCTGCGGCCTATACGGAAGCCTTTAATTCCATTTCTTTCACTGAGTTGCCGGCGATTCTGGCACTCGTCTAGCTGAGCCTGGCTACAGTAGCTATACTGACGGCCGTGACATTATCGGTTATTTGCCGAGAGGTTTTTAACTTGCAGGCGTCGGGTGATTGGATTGGTGAATGAGTTTATCAGATGAAGAACTGGAAAATCGAAATAAACGATAAAGAAGCTCCCGTTCTCCTTTTCTCTATTCAGCTTTCCTTCTTTCTTCCCCTTCCGCTCTCTTCACCTTTTCTCCTTTTGCCGACAGACCCAAAATTTGCCGACAGCGACCAAATTATTGGGGGGTGTGACACCCCCACACCCCCCCCCCCCCCCCGCTCGCTACGCCCCTGCACGCGGAATTATCCAAACTGTTTCCAAAAGAACCGATTATAGCCTACAAAAGGGCCCAAAATCTCAAAGATTTACTTGTTAACTCAAGGTTTCATACTAACGAAGAATCAGCTGACTCTCAAGGTTCACACGAAGCTCTTTTAGATGCTCTTGTAGCTGCACTATGAGTCCATAAAAACTCGTGCACAGAAAATAGATGCATTTTGAGAACGAGACGCCCAGACCGAATATAAAATATTCAAAGGCTACTACTGATGAAGCTCCTCCTATAAAGTTTGAGAGCAGAAACCGGTCTAGTTGGTCATAAGAACCTACACTAGTCTCTCCAACTATTAAGAGTACACTCAATTCACCTAATAGGTGCAATTATATTTCACCACGAGGAGCATGCTATAAGTTCATGTTCCTCGGGCCCTCCATTAAAAATACTTCAGGTTCTTGGCGACTACGTTGCGTTAGATAGTGTAAAACCGCCTACACCCCCCCCCCCCTTTCATTCAGATAATTATGATATACTTGCTAACTGTGCATTGATTTTCCTTGACAGTAATAGTCAGCACTATAGTACTGAGCCGTATCTAATTAATACGTGATGTCGCGTAGGCCTGATAATTGCCTTAGTTTCAAATTTGGAATAAAAACGATCGCGTTTCAGGGAAGAGCAGCTGGATATATATTAGGCTTTTCTTTCACCAAGTTATGCCTATTAGGAATTTGAAGTACTCCCGCATAAAAAAAAACGCAGCTGATTTCCAAAAAGGGGGGGCCGGGGCCGGGTCGGCCCCCCCCTGGATCCGCCCCTGCAAATGTTGTGTCACGATGACCGTAAAGTGTTTAAGTCTACACGCCATAACTTCTTTGACGCAATACTAGCAAAATACACTGATAGTAGAATTTCTTATTAGCAGCTTGCCAAGAAAAGTTTTGACATCCATGTCAGGTAAATGGTACAGTATAAAACAGGTGCGGACATCGAGTTGCAACAAAACCGTTTGCAGCATGTCTCAAGCCCAACCATTTTGTGTTAGGGGTTATATATTTCTTTAAGGTAAAGTTTGCAAACATGCCTTTTCCAGAGTTGTTGGAACAAATTTGCGAGCACAAAGTCGGCATATCTGCTAGAATAATACTATTATTTTTAGGTTTTCCGTTTTTTTTTTTTTTTGCTTTCATTTTGGAAGCTATTAACGTTTTCCATTCAAAGGCGTCTCTAGATATAGGGGAAGGTAGATGGGACGTAAGTCTATAGATTTACTCCACATCAAGCACATTAATTAATGCACATTATTACAGTCCCTGTACTGTGTATAGATGCGTCAAGCATGTTCTAATCGTTATGCCATACTTGTTTTTGTACTGGGGAGAAGGCGGTCGTAATTAGTTTCTTGACTGTAAAATCACTAATGGTATTCTTGTAGGGGAAGAAATAACACAAATTAAAAATAAGATAAACAAAGCAAAACAACATCGCACCAATTAACTCCATGAACCGAAATTGTAATAAAACCATGCATACATGTACTAGACTATGAAATGACATTTAAAGAGCCACCGAGATGGGGTGGAGGGAATAGCCCCAATAATTTTCAAAGCAATGATTTTCAAATAGACCTTTATTAAAGTCTCAATGTGTGTTTGCCAAAGTTTAAATTTCGACCTTTCCAGCTTTCTGCCCTCAAAGCTCAGTAAAAATGACACTGTTCTATACAATTTTCATATCAATATTCGTTATTTTTATTGAGTTATCTGTCGTTAAACATTTTGAGCTTTACGAAATTCGCCAGATTTTTTATTGAGTCCGTAGATTCTACAAACTTCAATAACATTTGCAAGCCCCGCCCAACAGATTAAGCGCCAATCAAATCTCTCTGTTTCGTGTACGACCGTTAGGCCTAGGAATTACTTTCACGTTCGTGGCTAGCCTGTGTTAGGTTCATTCTCTTGAATAGTATCTTACTTTTGGTCTTACCCATGTAGCTTGCGAAATTGTGTCATTCCCTTTCATTGCAATGAATAAACAGGTGTTTTCAGACGTTTCCTCCGTGGAATTGGGTAAAAAGTGGACGATACGAGTACATATATAGAGGTTACATTTGTGTGATGAGCATGGTTGGTAGCAGTGATTTTACAGTAAATCGTTCGCGTCATAAAGGCAACGGAAAATAAATTTCTTTCTTTTGATAGCGACAGCTTTTCTCCATTAAACCCGCCTGGTCAGAGTGTTTTCCGAAATTCAGCAGCTAACACATATGTTAACTTGGTGAATTTTGAAAAAAATTGTCTTGGCCCCAGGCTGTCTTGCCCCCCCCCCCCAAGAAAAAATCAGTATCGGTGCTCCAATTAGCAAATAAAGGAGGATTGTAAAAATCTACTTTTTAATGTATGAAGCGATGCAGAAAATATTACATTAATCTGGTTTTATTTTCCATGTATATGGAATCATTCTTTGAAACAAGTGAAAATGTACCGCGGCTTAATAGTGACATAGGGAAAAACATTGTCCTCAAATCTCAAAATGTTGACTTCTTATCTCAAAATGCTGAATTTTAAAGTCAAACTTTTGACTTATTGTGTCAAAATTTTGATTTTTATAGCAAAGGTTTGACTTTTAATGTCAAAAATGTGACATTTTACATCAAGATTTGTACAATGTTTTACCTTAGAAGTTAAAATTCTGAGATCAAATGTCAAATGTTTGAGATAAAAAGTCAAAATGTTAAGATTTGAGGACCCTTTTTTTTCTATGTTCCTATTAAGCCACCGTAGAACTGGGGGCTTAATGGAGGTCCGTTCCGCTACGTCCGAGCTGTGCACTTGTGGCATAGTCACGTATTCCCTGGTAACTGCAGTAGAGTTAGCTTGGCTTGCTTGGCTGTAGGCTAACAGAGGGCGGGACCGATGTCTGGGAGGTATATCCTGGGCCGGAAGAAGGCAATGGCAAACCACTTCTGTAATCTGCCAAGAAAATGACCATGACAGACATTACGAGAACAGATATAGTGCCGGAAGGTGGGACCCGAGGGCCTGAAAGCACTAAACCTACTACCGGGGAAGAGCAACATCCTGTCACCAGAGCTGGTAGAAATGACGTGGCTGCACTAAATCCCACGGGAAGTGCAGAGACCGAGACCACCAGGACCATCAGTGGCAGGATGAACTTCAGTAAGGAACATAAAATAGGAACATGGAATGTCAGAACGATGAACAGAGGTAAACTGGATATAGTTTTCAAAGAGATGGAGAGAACATCAGTTGAGATCTTGGGTATAAGTGAGCTCAAATGGACTGACATGGGCCACTTCCAGTCAAATGGATGCAAGTTGTTCTTCTCTGGACATGAGCGCATCAAAAGAAATGGTGTTGCACTGATCTGTAACAAGACTACATCGGCGAGTGTGTTAGGCTACAACCCGGTGAATGACAGGATGATTTCAATAAGGCTGGATGGTCACCCTGTGAAGACAACAATTATCCAAGTGTATGCTCCAACCCCAGCAGCAAGCAATGAAGACACACAAAACTTCTATGGCAGACTACAAGACCTAGTTGACAGCGTGCCAAGAGGTGATGCACTGGTTATTATGGGAGACTGGAATGCCAAGGTTGGAAAAGAAGCAGTTGCTGGCATCAGTGGGAGACATGGCCTGGGTGAGAGGAACGAGGCAGTTGAACGCATGTTAGATTGCTGCGAGGCAAACCGGCTGGTTATTTCAAACACCTGGGGCCTGTTTCACTAAACTCGACTTACGCACACAGGACTTAATGCTCTGCGGACTCGACTTACACTAAGATGCGTCTTAGTAAAGTACTGTTTGGATCTCGGTTTCACAAAATGTTCTTCACTAAGACGCATCTTAAGATGCGTACATTTTATTTTTGTTGAGATGAACGAGGCTGTGACCTTTGACCCCGAAAAATTTTAACAGTTCATCGCACGAACGAACTTTACAATTGCAAGAATGGGAAAGGTAAATACCAAGTAAAATGCCTTTTGTAATCACAATATTTGGCCAAAACTTATGAAATATTAATATGTTGACGTCAAATAGACGGAGAGATTTCTCATGCAGTTATCGAGACATAAAGTTGTCTCCTTCGTTGTTACTAATAAGCTACAGTGCAGACGTAATGGGACCAAATAGCCTAGTAACCATATTTAGAACTTTAACCGTAACACAGCATAGGCCAAGTGTTAGCAATTATCAGTATAAGGCCTAGGCGTACGAAGTACTATGCTTATGTTTTCTAAATCCGAGTCAGAAAGCCGCTGAGGCTGATCGCGAGGAACCCACACTACAGTCCTCTTCAAGGGCTAGGCTAGTATGGGCTAGCATTACAGTCGTAAGGTAGATCATGGCATGTTTCAAGTGACTACTAATACTATACTAGCCTACGTAGGCTTAGTTATAGTGCAGTGCTATATAGCCTACATGCTACAACTTTACAAAGCCAAAAGCTAGTCTATGGGCCTAGGCTTAGGTAGGCTATGGCGTCAGTGCCCAAGTGGATACTGTGCCTGCTAAGTGGGCCTAGTAGTAGCCTAGACCTACTTACCTTTTGCCGCCATGAATGTTCACGTATGCCAAGCCTATTTACATTAATGCTATTAGGCTGGTACAGAGTAGGCTGTTGAACGTCTATGCCAGTCCCATAAGAAATTAGGCTTTTAGGCTAGTAGTACAGAGTAGGCTGTTGAACGTGTATGCCAGTCCCATAAGAAATTAGGCCTAACCTAGTTGGATAGACCTTACCTGACATTAACAATAACACTAACATTACACCGCTACTCAGATGTTGTATGTCAGTATTACAGTTAGTGGTCAAATCAGAAGAGCACTCATTGTATCTTGTTGCCCTATATATATTCCTCTTCGGGAAAAGGCGAAAACGGGTGTCCTGATTTCTCAGAGGTGGAAACACTGACTTTGGTGGAGTTTGTCTCCACTCACAAGGCACTGCTCTTTGGCACTGGAGGGAAGGGGTCCAGTAAAGAAGAGAAGATGAAGGAAAGGTTTGTGAATTCCACAGCAATCATTTTGTGTTCAAATTGTCTGTATGTTTGTTTGTTTTGCAGCTACAGCTAAGAGATTCCACTACACAAGACTTGGTTTTACAATAGCCTGAGTAGATCCTAACTTTTGTTATTAAAATATCATTTGAAATGTAGGAAGCCATAAAAAAAAATCACTTAAGAATTCAAAAGTTGTCAGATGACTGATCTTGAGTGATATCTTGAACAAATGATGTTTTCCTTTGCTTTCTAATGGATGCCCAGGTTGAAATTTTATATTTCATTATGGAGAGGCCTTCTGTTATCATGTTGTATATATCAGTGTTGGTTTATTTTTTTGTTGGTGCTGGTGCTATTGGATGAAATATAAACATGTATTTAACTTGTTTAACCTTTATCATACTCAACAGAAACTGGAAGAAGGCAGCAGGGGATTAAATATTTCGGTAGCCGTCCTGACCTAGTACGAATCACCAGAGAGAGACTGGATGCAATGCCTTCGAAACATTCAACCTCATGGACTCAACATTCAGGAAGGACATGACTAACCTTTCTTCTGCTTCCGAAATCCTTCCCTCCCCTTCCCCCCTTACTGTCACCCATCTTCTCCTAGCTCTCTTCCACCCTTTTTTTTCACCACACCTTTCTGTCTTTGTCCTTCTCTAGTTTAATCCTACCCTCTTCCCTTAATCACCTCTTTGTCCCTCTACAGTTTATCTCCTCCTACCTCTCCTCTTGCCCTTGTTGGTTTCTTTCTTTTCTTCATCCCTTGTCTACTAATCCTCTAACATTTATCTCTTTTGTGTTTACCCTGCTCATTAACCTGTCTGTATTCTGTCCGTGTATTTGTCCCTTCTGTTACTGTTACTTGTCATTCAGCCTCTGAAGAAGATCTTGCTGGAACGAAGCGTCAGGCCAACTTACTTTTACACATTCTCTTACACGGGCTCTTTAGTTGATAAGCAGTTTGCTAACAGTTTTGTTTAATTTTAACTTTTAGCATTTAAAGAAAATCAAACAAATTGTTTGAAGATACCCATAATAATCCCAAATTGTCAGGCAAAAGTTTCAACAGGTGTTGGGTGAGGATAGGGATGGGAGGTTTTGAGTGGATGGTGGGCTTATAGCTGGGATTTATGGGTGGGGAAAGGTTGGAATAATGTGGAAAGGGTCAGGTGGTTTTGAATGTTGAGACATATATTTATGTATATTTTCAAAGTTAAGCAGAGAGTGCACTACTCGTTAAGCCATAAAGGTTTTTTTTAGAACACTTCCTTTCACAACTCTTTGTATTTGTTTTTATTATTATTATTACCTGAATGTTGTGATAAAACAAATAAATACATTAAATGTGATCTTTCATAGTACTGTCATGTAATATATATGTATAAGGTAGCAGGTTTAGTGGACTGTTAGTGATTAATTAATTTTTGCGTATTCGTACTCTTGATCCATCTTTAACTTTATGGTTAATATATAGTATTTACCCTGAGGGTTACCTGGATACTATTGTTGTTTGTATTCATTTTGGTATACTTGTACTTATATCCTCGCAATGGTAGTTGACTCATTGCATAAGTTGAACCCCTCTTCCCTTGAACAACTGTATATTGTGGTAACATTACAAGCATATGTCAGTTCTAGTATGTGTTACATTAAATTTCCCAATATTGACAGGTGATTTTGAATAAAGGCAAATAAACACAGCTTTTTGTGAGAAGAAACTCGGTTAAATTTGATTGTAATCATGTTTTTGGAATTCAAAATTGCCAGTAAGCCTACTTCAACACTGCCATGGTAAAAGGTAGTTTCCTGAGCAATCTGAGCGGCCATTGTTGTAGTTGATATCGTTCGTGTATGGTGTAATTTGTGCAGACTCAGCAGGTTTAAAATTGGCGCCAATACGATCACATGACTAGAAATACACTAAGATCAGTCCCTAAGTCTCGTCAAGACGAGACGTAGACTAAGTCCCGTTAAGCTACTTAGTGAAGAGTGGACTAAGTCTTGTACGCGACTTAGTGATCTTTGAGAAACCGGCACTTAGTAATTTGTCAGCGAATCTGGTGCACGGGTGTTTGGCCAAAAAGATGGAAGGAATCCATATACATCCCGATTCCGAAGAAAAGTGATCCCCGAATTTGCTAAAACAACCGAACGATAGCACTGATCTCACATGCAAGTAAAGTCATGCTGAAGGTAATTCAACACAGACTAGAGGGATACATGGGACGAGAAATGTCAATCGAACAAGCAGGCTTCCGGAAAGGCAGAGGCACTTGGGACCAAATTGCCAACCTTCGATGGATTCTGGAAAGGTCAAGAGAGTTCCAGCGTCCCGTTTATATGTGCTTCATAGACTACAAAGCTTTTGATTGTGTTGACCATTCAACACTGTGGACCATGTTGACGGAAATGGGAATTCCCAAGCACCTTGTACATTGTGATTAAATCATTATATAATGAGAAGGAAGCGAATGTTCGAACCGAATATGGGGATACAGAAAGTTTCAACATCGGCAAGGGAGTTCGACAGAGGTGTATCCTTTCACCTTACCTTTTCAACCTTTATAGCGAGTACATAATGAGACAAGCCAATCTAGACAATGTAGAGCTATGGGGTGAAGATAGGTGGCAGAAGATTCAACAACCTCAGATATGCTGATGACACTACACTGCTCGCAGAAAGCAAAGAAGACCTCCTTAATCTGATGGAACGTGTGCAGACACATAGCGCTCAGGCTGGTCTATACACCTGAACTTAAAGAATACCAAGGTTATGTGCACAGAGGAGCTGGACGAAATTATTCTGGGTGGAAACAAAGTTGAAATAGTACATGACTTTAACTTTCTCGGTTCTAGAATTGATGACAGTGGTACCTGTAAGGGGGAGATTGTGAGACGGCTAGCTCTTGGAAGAGCTGCTGTGGCGGGGTTGAACAAGATTTGGAAGGACAAAGCAATCTCTATAATAACGAAGAGTCAACTGATGAGAGTACTAGTTTTCCCAGTTGTGCTCTATGGGAGTGAATCATGGACAATAACAAAGGGAATGAGGGAAAGAATAGACAGTTTTGAATTATGGTGCTGGCGCAGGCTATTGAGAGTCCTTGGACTGCACACAGAACGAATATATCGATTATGGAACAAATAAAACCCTCACTTCCACTGGAAGCACAGATTCTGAGGCAGCAACTACATTTTTTCGGTCATATCATGCGAGCGGACGACTCCATGGAAAAATCAATATTGGTGGGAATGGGTGATGGATCACGAAAGAAGGGCAGGCCACGAGCACGATGGATGGATGGTGTCAAGCAGGCCACTGGGTTGACTCTGGATGGACTGCGAGGGGCAACCAGGAGCCGGAAGGATTGGAGGATGAAAGTCATGGTCATCACCAGGGGTCGGACACGACTCAACGGCACAAGGTGACAAGGTGAGAACTGGAATACCTTGGAAATATTATAATTTCTTTCTTGCAGTGACCATGCATCCCTCTCCTTTTTAAATTCATGCAGGGTAGTTCAATTTTTCGTGACCTTGATGTTGTATCACGTTTTAAAAATTACCAATTCTTTCGCCAAAAAAAAATCACTGGTTGCCCCGTGACAAACAGTGATGGAATATATCATATTTTATATAGTATATCGTGCTGGTTTTTCAATGGCGCAAATAAACACTGTATTATCTAAAGGGCAGCATTTTAGTATGAAACCTTTGCCAAACTGCTTTGATGTTTACTAGTATTGTCAAGTTTTGATAACTAATACAGACAGTTGGCACGTGTTTGCTATAATGTAATTCCATGTCCCGTTTCATATAGTATTGACTAGGATATAGGCTACGATCATTCAGAAATTGTCTCAATTGGCTGTCCTAAACTGTCGTCTGCTGAATATGCATACAATTCAACGACAGCATATTCTCCAATACGCCGCAGTAAGTTGCATAGAAAGAGAGGGAAGGGGTAGGAATACCACACTGAAATGGGAAGCACCCCAGCCTAGAACTGAGATTCTCTAAACAAGTTTACTTAAGATTTTGTGTTTTACAATTTCGGTCGAAGGTCAGACCGTCATATGGAACGTGTATGTCGTATTTAATGAATACTCATGTCCATTTGTTTCAACATAATATTCCGATGTGATATACTTGTGTTGTGTTTGAAGTTGTACTACAAAAATATTCTTCAAATGATGCACCCTTTTGCAACTAAAATCCTTTACCCAAAGCCCCTACCCACCCCCCCCCCCCAAAATCTAAGAAGTAAGGGAATAGAAATGATGTTGTATTGCATGATGTTTTAAATCTATACGATTAACTTGAAGCAGCTTTTTGCGTCCTTTTCTATAACTTTCTTAACCTAATTGACACTACGATGCCAAAGCGACATATATAACTAGCTTATCTATTCAAATCCAACTTCAAATGGTGGAATGAAAGTCGAAGAAATGTTCAACTTTTAACGTTTTTTGTTGTTGATATTTTCCGTTAGGGTCGCAATAAACCCCGCCTATCATATGACTATTTAAATTCTATGAGCGACATGTTAATAGCCTCTCGCTGTAGATCGCGGGAAAATTGAGCTGTGCAAGTGACTTCCAAGTTGGATTTTATTTGCTATGCTTGGCGAACTGATAACGTAACACAGGCTAACATTCCAGTCTAATAACCTTGAAAGGTAAAGAAGTGGGCAGTGACGAAAAATGAACGGCAGTCTTAGTGAAGGGCGGATTTTCACGTTAGTATAGAGCGGATTTTCAAAGGATCTATTTTAAGCCCCGGCTCATAAATAAACATGTTAGCTAATCCCTGATTGGTTGATTTCAAACTAGTGGACTTTAGGAACTGTATGTGATCAATTTTAAATGAGGATTTCGTAGGAAGACACTTTACTCCTTATCTGCAGAAGTCCGTAATTACTCGCCAATTAACGCTCTTGACAGGGGAAAAAACTTGGCTTATTTCTTAGTTTGCTCTTTTGTGATGAATACATGTAAATACTCGACGGATATGTATAAAAGTGGGAAAACGGCGACAAAATGTAAGAAGCTGCTAAATTTTCATACTGTTCGGATATTTAGTTCATAATCCACTCAATATTCCTTACTGACATGATATTCAACATATATATAAACATCTGAGAACTGTTATTAACATAACATTATAGTTAGAACAATGAATTATTTACTCTTAGAGAAATAAATTGATCAGTTCATGCATGAAAATATTTATTTGTTTACAGAAAGATATTTTACAATTTACGATTTTACAACGGGTGGATTAAAGGTGACAATCCATGTTTTCGCCGACATGTGTAAGTGTTGTATTTATGACAACCCAAAAATTAAGTGGAGAAAAAGCGAGGGATCATTCTTTCATCATAACACTTCGTCCCGACAGTAGCCCCAGTTTTTTCCCTATGTCATTAGAAGCAACAAGTCTAAAACTCACACTATCTACTACATGGCTATAAACTCAGCATACATTACATACAGGGGCGTATCCAGGATTTTCCAATAGGGGGCGCCAGGCATGAATGATCGCCGTCCTGGGGGATGGGTCTAAGGGGAGGGGTGTACAATTTTTGCTTTCAAAGAAGGGCTGAAATGCAAAATGGTGTCATATGCATGGGCGGCGATCCGTACTTCCGAGTGGGGGGGGATATGATCTTGTTGACTATCTAAGCGTAGCGCCACCATGCGTTGGCGCGAAGCGTACAAGAAAATTTTGGTATTAACAAACCCTCTAGATGGCCGGAAACGGCACTTCCCGAGGTTTCCAAGCGGCATATACCCAACTTTAAAATAGGGATGTCATGTCCGAAATATCTCATAATCAGGATCCAAAATACTTTTTTTTTAATTTCGGGTGATATTTTGGGAAAATTGCCCCTGTCAATCTTGTTTCAGGCGCAACGTTAGAATGTTCGAGAGCTCTGTTATATTATTCGATGAAGAAATTGGCCTCATGCAGGCTATTATAGGCCTATACACATGCAATACACAATTACACATAGTTACATTCCTAGGTACCGATTGCTAGGGCATCCAGGTGAAACGTGTATTAAGCATTACCCTGGTTACATGAGATTCTCAGCTGTTCGAGGGAACATGTACGTGTGTAGGCCTACTATAGGGCCTATATGAATACTATGAGGGTGCATATATGTACTATATCAATACCGTGGGCGCAATAGTACATTTTGTTGTTATAGGGCCAATGAAGCCTACAGTCAACTATTTTTGCTTTATAAAGACGCTTTATTTGAAAAGATCGCACTGCGTTTATGGTAGGCGAGAAATGAAGCTAAAAAAGAGCCGTACATTAACGAAGATAAATGTAGGCATGAAAATATTCTTATCCCTGGCATTTGGTGGGGGGGGGGGGGATATGGTGCATTACATCCCCTCTACCCATTTTCATGGGGGGATATATCCCCCCTCCACCCAGGATCGCCGCCCATGGCCATATGTGATCCATTTTTCGACCTTAATAATAAGCAACATTTCCAGTAAATATGGACACAAAATGCACAATTTAGTATGGCTGGCATGTAATTTAGTGTTTATAGTGATAATACAAACACAATTACCATCTATGTTTCTAAAACTATTATGCCGCCAAACTTCGCCAGAACCTTTTTTTGGCAAACAAAAAATAAAGCATACGGGAGGGGGGGGGGGGGTTGAGCGATCACCGACATCTCACATAAAGGTCGTCATCTTTTTTTTTTTTTTTTTTTTTTTTTTTTTTGCTAAACTTTTTTTTTTTTGGTGACGGCCAATAGGGGGGCGCGCGCCTGTTGCGCCCCCCCTGGATACGCCCCTGACATATGAAACATTTCACAGATTATTGTTTCTTGTCTGCTTATAAATGCAATTCAAAGTTCAGTTAATTGTTTGCTATCGATTGCTAGCTATGTTTACTTTCGTTTTTCAAGTTTAAAGACTATTTGTTGTGTGGGTGGTTGAAGATATGATTAGCTGTGTACAGAGACTTTAGTTATCGTAAAGGGAAGAAAAGGCGATGTAGTATAATAAGACTAAATGAATGCACGGATTCTACCAACGTTCCGAGATAAAATCACAACGGAAGGATCGTACCTCAATTACACATCATACAGGCCATCGAAACTTTTGCTGGAGTTAAGCTTAAGTAAACGCAATTTAACATAACGCATTTAACGTTAGGATCTTACTTTGGGCGTTTTTTAAGCGATGTATACACGGAGACCTCTGAACCATACTAAATATCGTAATATAAATATCGAATAAATATGGAGAGACTTTGTAGAAAACTTAGGGCTCTTTTTATATGTTCTGTTGTCATTCTAACGTTATTTGTGCTGTTACAGCGCAGTTTGAGAACAACATCAAGGATTAAAACGGCAGCTGAAATCAAAAAAGTTGTTACTGACCTTTACGTTTACAACATACAAAAAGCAAAGGATCGTGTGTTTGATGTACGTAAAATGTGCGATAAAATATGTGACAGGTAAGCGGCATTTCTCTTATGTATATGCTATATACGTTGCTTTGCTACATGTCTCAATTAGAGACTAACTAAGATCGTGAAAACGTATACGTTAGTCAATTTTTTAAATAAATTGGAGGTAAATTATAAAAATAAAGACTGCCAATATAAATAAACAACTAGTTGTTTAGAACCTAGTTTTTCTAGCCAACTTTCTTAACGAACGCTGAGGAAATATGAATCCAACCAACGGTTGGGCATATATTGACCAATTACTGTTCTGTAATGGTTTTACTCGTAGTTTGGATATTATACAGGCAATACATAGTAACTTATAAATTACCCAAGTCGCCTGTTGGGCAATGTTTATCATTCGTTGGCGAAATATTGAATACGCATACTTAAATGTCTGGGCATCCTTTACTCCTAATTGGGCAACATATGTCAATTTATTGGTAGATATTTCGACATTATTTTGGCACTTTTTCTCCCTTTATTGTGTCATGGATAGTTCATCAATATATTCATAACGATCTATACAGATATTTTGAAGCCCCTGTTTTTACTGACCACAAACAAAGCTGTTGAATGATATAACTTAAAATAGGTGAATTGGCACCACCAAGGGTGAACATGGAAAGGTCAGAGGATGGTGGACAACTATAAAATTAAACAAACCCAAAAGACAGATCTAGCATCACAGTATATTGAATAATGATTTATTGAACAACTCGAGGAAAATAAGTACAATTGTATAACTTCATATCCGTGATAGCAATGACAAAACAAAAGGTTTGTATACGCTGTCAAAGAAGTTAGTTGCCTGAAATGCTATCGTAGCATGCTTCTCGTCCACTCATTGATATTGTAGCACGCTACCCTCGTCTAACCATTGTCATTACAGCATGCTACTCTCGTCCAATCATTGTCATCGTAACATGCCTCTCTCGTTCACCTATTGCTATTGTAACACGCTACTCTCATCCACCCATTGATTCTCCTGCCAAATGTGTTTATGTTACTTTGTCGGTTTTTTTCTCAAGTCAAGAAAATACAAGCATTACAACCCCATTAAATTAACAGTTAAAGGATCCTGAATCAGAACCTGATATTTGGGCGCAAGTCTAGAGTTGCATTGAAGGATGACCACATGGCGGATGTCCATACTAATTCACTAATTATAACTAATATACTAATTCAATAATATAAAACAAACGCAAAAGTTTGCAATTTAAGCACATATATCATGTCTCAAGAGGTTTAATTACAATGTGGTTTTGTCAGAACAAGGTTGGTTAACTAAGACCAGATCATTGTGATGCTAAACCAAAGCTAGGGGTACCATCATCATGTCATATTAGTACTCTATGTACAGATTTGTAAATTGTTCAATTGATTTTGTAAGACGTTATTGTGATGGTGTTATAAACAAAATCTATGTACACAAAGTATTTTTAGCTGATAAAGTATGAAGTACACACATAACCTTGGATGAATAAACCAAGTTAGCTGATATCATGCTTCACTTAAGTCTTTTTGAAAGCTAAGTGATAGAACAAAAGAAGTAAAAATTGATGATCTGTTCTTAAACAACATTTACACTATAAGTTTTGTTTCTGAACATACCACTTTCAAGATGTAATGGATGATATAAGTACAATGAAAAGTTAGGAATAAGAAAACTACTTTAAATCTGATGCGATTAATGCCTTTTAGAGTTCCTGTTTGCATCAGTATAGTCAGAGATCACCATAAGTATCAAAGACTCCTGATAACTGTCTCTTTGTATAAGCTTCAATACTGTTAATAAATCCATGTGTATCATCAGCTATTCTCTTTGTAATTGGAGAAGCTTTGCCTGATGATTTCCGTCTAGTAATCAATATAGCCGCTGATTCAGTATTGTTTCATATTCCAAGTCTTCTTCATCTGCATCTGCATCACTGCTGGGTGAAGCTAGCCATTTTCATTGTCATCGCTTTAGTCTATGTCAGGCATATTGCTTGTCTCGTGTTGATATTGAGAAACTCCTATGACTGGCTCCTGCTGAGAAGAAGGCTTTGTCAATAGATGTTTCTTCAACATAAAAATAATGTATATTGTATTCATAATTACGATCGATTGACCAGTATCAGTATCAACCACGCGCAACGTAGATTAATACTGTTAGTGGCTGCTCTAAGGCCTAGCCTAACGTTAGGCCTATGATATTTGCCAGTAAGCTAGGCTAAGTAGTAAGTAGGCTAGTAAAGAACTAATACGTAGACTAGAAAGGTGTACTTTAATATATGTCATGCACGGTCATATGGCGTCAAGCTAGCTCCCAATGCCTTATGTTAGTCATGTAAGCAATATTAGTCATACTAACATTAATTAAACTCTTGATTCATTAGTTGCAGCTACCATAAAAATTTAGCCATATGCTAGGCCTCACTTGGACCTAGGTCCTAATTAAGTTCCGTTTGACCAAACTAGTATCGTTACTCGTTATACTTTTTGGCCTAACCTTACGCTATCATTGTGTGTACCCATATTTACATCCTATTCATATATTCGTCATTTTTTTACCATTTAACAGTAGCCTACATCCGTATCTCGTGTATCATCGTGTATATCACCTCTTCAATCCCCCCCCCCCCCTTCCTCACTGTCCATTTTGTAGGGTTCTTCGATAGGCCTGCCAATCTTCTATATTTCATCTACAACCGTGCATGTAAGTATGAGCTATGCAACGATACGTGTACACACACACAAATGTATGGGCAAAAAGTTCATCGTTCCTTCGTAGACGTTGGGTATATTTATTAACTTTGCACAGCTGTTTACTAAGTTCTTTGTCACTATAAGTTGGTCAACGATTAGAGCAGTGATAATGTCCAATTTTATATATACATATAGGTTGCGGGTAAAACAGGATCAGGCGAGAAAAGGAGAAGCAGGCTCTGTCCAGGTGCAATATATGCTATGCACTATAAATGGGTATACAAATATCAACGTGCGGGACCAACTAAAGACTAAATGCCTGTCTCAAAAAATTACCTTACATACTAGAAACAATTAGCATAAACAAAACCACACCATTTTAAGACACGACAAAAGTGCATTTAGGATAGGCCTAACACACAGGACAATATTTAAAAGGTCTATGCTAGCTCCTCCCACGCTTATTGTTACGCTAGACATTCCTTCTGCTGTTGTTATTGTTGCTGTTGTTTAAATGTTGTTATGGCCTAGTATGACATGTTTAAAGTTCACTACAAATTTCGCAAGGAAAACTTGTGTTGAAATGTCATCTGTTGTTATAAAACTAAAAGAATGTTTTTGGTTAGGTTATAAGAATTTACAAAACAAAATTAACATTTCGACACACTGAGGAGTCGCCATCATTATTAACCGAACCTTCAAGGAGCATTCCAGAGGTTGGCCATATTTCAAAGGTGAATCGTGAAGACCTAAATAGCTATCTACAAACAGTAATATAGTTCTTAATTTTATCTTGGCTTAAACATTTGAAAACCCGAATTCTGCATTATGTCGCCCTTTAACACAAAAACCATAACATGTTAGACCCATGTTTGACTATCGTGAAGCTCGTAACAGCGTGCATCTACCCATAAAGTATACTAAAGACATGTATACCCGAAGGCATGCAGACGTACACACCTGTACTGCTTACATTTGTACAATTAGCTGTCGTGACCATATTAATACTTGTATACTTTAACTATTAACAATTTCCACATCTGGAACAGGTTGATCCAAATTAGCATTTTATATATATATATATATATATATATATATGTTGATACTAGATGAAACTAGTGGAACACTAGTTGTTGTTACTCGGAGTTTCACGCGTTATAGCGATCGTCAGACAACAATATATATATATATATATATATATATCCAAACAAAACTAAAAAGATCAACTAACCTGTTGCAAATCAATTCAATAACCCAAATCATTCAATTGAGAATTTGCCTGTTACTGTCATTGACCAAAACGATTTTTGGACAGATAAATCTGGAAAAGGAAAAGAACATTTCTGAGAACTAAACCTAAAGACCACGTCACCATTCGGTTTAAACATCAGAAACGATTTGCCTTGCCAGATAAACCAAAGCAATTCCTTTGAAATTACAACGGAATCGGATTGAAATAACCCGACACGGATTAAAAAAATCGGATTTTCCATAACTTCTTCTAAATCCAGCAGAAATCAGTAAGTCGCTTTGACTTTACAAACATGCCGACACTCTTTTTTATAGAGTAGTTTCAATTCCTGGTACTCCTTGTCACTTTCGGTAATCATGCACTGAAGGAGACCTAGTTTTGCTCGAAAGCTCAGCAAAAACCGAACATTGGCTGTTTTACCTCCAATTACTTACCTAATTTAATTATTGTGTCTCACTAGAGTGTTAAAGCCGTCCGTTATTCATATACATATATATATATATATACATGTATGTATGTATATATATATATGTATATATATATATATATGTATATACATATATATATATACATACATATATATATATATATAAATAAATATATATATATATATATATATATATATATATATATATATATATATATATATATATATACCACTTAATCCAACCTTTGGTCGACAACTGTCAATTCTCTCCAAAGTCGTAAATGGACAGTGGATTTTTCGATGGTGCGAGAAATTCAAAAACAGGTGGGTTGACTCATTAAATTATTTGTCGAGGATTGCTTTGCACAATTTGGGCTCATGAAACGATACAATGTTATAAATTCCATACACACATACAATACAAGAACACCAAACATTAAAGTAGGTCCTGTCTTTTGCAAACACAATTACATTACTTCCTCTAAGAAACAATCAAGCTTACCATGCAAAAGTAAAACAAGGAAGGCAGACAAACCATAACAAACAACTTGTTTCCCTTTTGAAAACAACCAAACAACAATCATGATAAGACATTTCAAGGCAGTTGAAGTTTGAAACATACATAATACCTCCACTTTTTCTAAAGTCAAAAACATGAGTGTGAATACATCTTGATCTTAGTGATCTTGAACCGAGGGAGAAATAGATTTCTTAGTTAAGTTGACTAGCCTAGCTACTTCAGCACAGTGCAACAGAAATATATGGCAGTTAAGAGCTCTCCGATGGTGAGGAATGGGAACAAGTAGCTATTATTATTTCTACAATTTCCATTTTTTTACTTATGACATGCACACAGCCCCCCCCCCGACCCCCCCCCCCCGACAAGTAAATTGTTTTGTTTCACATAAGTGTAAAAATTGTGCACCAAGTGGCTCCATGTAGGTTTTCATGTTGAAAAATCTCCAGGCTCTGAGAGGGAATGTACCATCCTCAGAACCCCATTACATGCTGCGTTAACACGCGGAGGTACACATTCAAACATTCCCAAAGGAAAGCATGCGTATGCCCATAGAGAAGAGTGTTACAATCTCATTATAGTATGCATTCAATCTTGATAAGGAAGATTAAAAGTCTCTTTGAGGAACTATGATGAGCATAAGATCACACTGACAAATGTAAATATATCCCCTACTGCCAAGTAACTCACATCAGGATGTGATAAGGAAAGTTAAAAGTCTCTTCGAGGAACTATGCCATCAGGATGTCAGTACAAGAGATCGAAGAAAATTGGCAGTCGACCATATTGGGGGCAATGCAGAATATATCGTATGCAACACAAGGTTTTGAAGCAGTCTACTTATTCTGGCTGAAGGTCTTTCTAGAGTGCTGTTTTGGCTCACCCCAGTGATGTCGGAGTATAAGATCACACTGATAAAATGGAAAGATATCCCTTACTGCCAATATACTTTGCACTCACATGTTGCCTAGAGTAGCTGACATAAAGATCCAGCATGAACTGTCACTTTCCAGAGACCAGAAATGAAATATTTATATTATGAAAATCAAAACATAACTTTTCTTTTAAGTTGGCTTGTTCAATTTAAAACAATTACAAGGCAGTGATAGTTAAGTTTTAAATAATCATACTGAAACGTACCAAATAAATTTATATAAACCCAATTGATACCAGAGAATTAATATTGCCTCTTATGCAATACCAGATATGAAAATGCTTAAAATATGCAGCTATATGCAGATATAAGTTAACAAAATATTTGGTTTTATACAACATAACTTTTGGAGTACCATCTAGCAGTTTAGTTTAATATCTAAATACAATAATAGAGAAAAAAAAATAACCTTCTTGAAGGTGAGTTAGAAACTTGATAACACATTTGGGGATGTATGTGATCACTTTATATTAAAATGTGCATTGGAAGTTATATATTACAGCCTGTGTTTTATATGGTTGTGGAGATAACCCCCAGTAGAAATTATGCTTCACTCATGCCAAGAGTAAGGACTACATTTACATATCTGTGTTGCATTAAGTTTTATTAGTGTTTGTGTCAATTGTTTCAGTAGCGTATGATACAACTATTGACAGCTTTGAAATGAGGGTATACCTATCAAACTTTTCCATAAAACACTTAAAAACTGAACTCCTCTTAATGACCCAATTTGAAATCACTAACTTACACGTCATTCAACTTCAACACTTGGTTAATGGTTGAAGAACACATACTAAACAGAAGGGAGTTAGACACAAAATTAATTGCGCTCTCCGAAACAAGGACAAGCATTTGCATTGTGTGATAGGTACCTATGAGTGGTCGAAAAATATTGTTCAAATATACGTGGACACCAAATTGTCGACGTAATGTAGAATTCCACGAAATGGCTCAATTTTTACCATGGAATATCGACCAAAGTATACATTTAGCGATACACACACACACACACACACACACATATATATATATATATAAATATATATATACATATATGTATATATATATAAATATATATGTATATGTATATATAAATATATATATATAAACATATATAAATATATATATATATATATATATGTGTTTATATTGAACAAGGGTTTGTTATACCACAAAACAGCAAACCTACGAAAATGACCGCCTTGAAAGATTTTTACATAAAAAAGTTTGCACGGTATAACCACGTGATATATCGTATGTTTTTGAGAAGGGCTTTAACATGTCTGATGAAAAAAATGTTTTCGAAATGTCATTCCATGTACAACTTTTCCATCTTGTTTTATTTCTGTTTTCCGTCTTGTATACCCTGATACCACAAAACTGCGTATACTGTGTATATTAATTTGAGCCTCATGTTAACCATTTTTTTACGTTGTACGTAGAATTATTTTTCTCTGACTCTATCTTTCAGAACTATGCAAACCTGTTTTTCTACGGATATCACTATTTTCGTCTATAAAAACGCTGAGCCAAAACAAATGTTATTCGAACAAACCTTTGACAAATGGAAGCGCAAAGAGGAGGGATTTTCTAGTAAAAGAAAACAGTGTCCCATTAACGAAATAGACTCATCGTTCGAAACATTGACAATGCAGCCGAAATGTGCAATAGTAGGAAATAGTGGAATACTCTTAAAGAGTAAATGCGGCAATGAGATTGACAAGCATAATTACGTCATGAGGGCGAATATGGCGGAAACAGAAGGCTTCAGTGATGACGTAGGCAACAAGACAACGCTAATGATGATCAACTGTGAGATGACAACTAAAATATTCAACGATACCATTTTTCCTGATAACAGTACGGTCTATGACTCTATAATGGATAATCTTCGATCGTTAAATGATAGTATTCTTTGGTTTGCAAAAGGATTGCCACATGGGAGTCCATTTTCGAAACAGCTTCATGATATAGCTGGATACGTTAAGAAGAAGAACTTAAATACCAGGTTTGCGTTCAGCTACAAGACTGCTGGCGGTTTAGCTAAGAAGTAAGTATACACACTTATGATGTCTCAGTTTTCACGTATTCAAAAGTGCTATATATGACAGACTCGGCCTTTATGCAACGTTTCAGCATGAATGCTCGAAATGTGACAATATGTTGCCTCTGTCATTGTTGGGAAAGGTGGTAAGGTATTGAAACCTGAGTGTATTTCTTCATTTAATTTTGTATTATGTGAACAGTAACCTTCAAGGTTTTCCAATTCAATTCAGCGTCTCGAAATTAAACCCTTTATATTGTTTTGGACACATGTGAAATTTGTATTACCAAAGTGATCTGAACAAGGTTTCATATGTAAAAGACGCCGGGGTGTGCTCAAAATACATGACGGTGCCTGATGCAGTTTTTAGGTATGGATATGATATTTAACCTAAAGGCTCGTGGTTGCGGGTACACGTGTCTTGTTATGTATTGTATAAGGGGAGAGTGTAACCCTTCACTGTTGCACAACGCAGGGCCATCTCTACTAGCGTGATTGGGGCGGGGGGGGGGTAGGGGGTTCTGGAAAACCTGCTCAACATAATTATGCTTGTCCTTACAAAAGGTCTTGCATTTCCCATAACCCATACTCGTAGCTTAAGCGAAGCTGACACCGTCCTATGTAAAGATAAAGAATCAAGTCAACCATGTGCACTTTCATAAGTTTGCTTCTACATAAATAACTCTGAATGGAACTATGTGTAGTTTGAGTGTAAGAATAAATACGCCATGATCCCCATCGGTATGTCCTGAACGCACACCGCACAACCCATAACGCACACCGCACAACTCACAGCGCACAACGCACACCGCACACCGCACAACGCACACCGCACAAGAACGTTTTCACGTACTGCATTCCTTTGCTGGCAAACAATAAAGAAACATTTGAGGTTAAGTTTTTAATAACGAGTATTGTAATCATTGAATAAAGCCACATCAGCCCAATACAACGCATTCAATGTTATCATATGCTGAGGTGAATAAAGCACTTGCTGCTGATATTTTCTACAGATTAGGTAATAACACACTTCCTTAAAATACATAAAGCAATGACATTTACATTTTGTATTGTTACTTGAAAACTCCACATCAATATCGTGTCCCTATAACTGAAGTGTTACCCATTCGGAGTAATTACTCAACCTCCTCCTCCAATGTTACTCCAGTGATTCCCTCGAAAAAAGGGGTCTGTGATGTCCCCTCATAGTACGGTCTTTCGTTGATAAAGACACCAAATGTGTAGCATGTGGAATGCTTGTTTACCTGTCGATGTTTCAGATATTGTCACAATATCATTGGGTAAAAGAACATTAACGCTTGCAGCGCAATGACATCGACAGCAAGATTCACTCGATTGTTCGATGCATTCACAAACATTACCCAAAATTTGAGTAACTTATATCTCGTCATATAAAATGTTATGATAATGTGATTGTGGCCTAAGGATACAGACAGATTATAGCAGTTTATTGAGCAAAGAACTACAACCGCTGGAATTTAACTTTCAGTGTGACTTTTAAGGGATTATTCACTCTCTAAATATGGATCCATATCATCTATATAAAAGTTCTTGTTACTTGTTTTCTTTTCGCAAACTAGAAATATTGGAACGAGGCATATGTGAAGCACCAAGAAAATATCGCTCATGGCATTAACCAATAGATAAGTCCAATTACAAACCGCTCTAATTGCCGTGTCCGCGATGAACAGTTACATATCAAGGATCAAATGAACAACAAAAAGGAGACGCTTGTTTTTTTTTTGTAGAAAAAAAGGGTTATTCTTTGTTATTGAATTTTACGCACTATACATCCAAACCATACATGATCATGAACACAGCGAGAGGCCGTTCCTGGTCGGTAGGGCAGGGTTTTGTTTAATATGGGTAGATCCTCCAGTTTCTCCTGTTGCTGTGTTGCACCGTATTATTTGTGTTTGTTCTGTTGTGAAAAAAACTTGTTTGGAGGAATAGATGTGATGTGGTGTTTAGGGGGAAATTTGCCAGTTGACAGGCAGTCCTGGAGGCGGTAAAGTCTGACATTCGCCTTCAGGTTGAAGGCAATTTTCGCCGTTTATTTGGGGCTGCCTTTTTTGGACGCTGGTGTGCTGGGTAGGGGGTGTTTCGTTTCGCTGCGTGCTGGTCGTCCTTTTGTAGTTTTTTGAATGTTTGAGTTGGTGGTTGGGGGTTTGTCACTGCAGGTCGGTGGGCGTATTTACTTTTTTGGCTCGCTGGACTTGAGTTTCGTTTGTCAGAATGGGAAGGTTCGGTAGAGCCGTTTGGCCGTGACGTTTTGGATCCCGCATGGCGGGTCAAGAAAAAAAAGCACACAGAGAGGTATATGCGAGGCACTGTAAAGTACTGTGTATTAGTTTATTACATTATAAAACATGTATGTAATGCATTGGGCATTACGATAGTTAACCAAACTTGACGTTGGGAAACCCGATTATCTGTAGTTTCATTTCTCAACGTACTCAGGTAATCCTTTAAAGGTCAAGTGACACGTAACAGATTTCCTTCAAACTTACACAAATTGAAAAGCTACATATCAAAACCCTATATTCCAAATTTGGAGTTCCACAATTGTTTCTTTGCTGTTTTAATTAAGTTAATAACCAAGCTAAATCCGAAAGATAATGACGTCACGGGGGGAACCGCCAATGTTACCAAAACTAAGTATGCTTAATATGCTAACCGAGATCAAAGCCGTAAACAATACGTCACGAACAGTAAACAAAATATCAGATGAGAATGGGTGCACAACAGTACAAGAAAGTTTCGTGTTCGTCAAACACTGTATACAGCGATAGCTTAGTACCAGTGCACTCAGCCAGCCTAGCTGCCTATAAGTAAAGATTGGCTTGGACCTTCGAGCGAATCTTATGTGTGCAGTGCGCCCTTCACCAGTTAAAGTTTCGATTCCTATCGCCTATCCGCGCAACTTGGACTCGGAACACCAACAGCTCGCCGTCTACAAGACAATGCCGTTCCTTCTCTATTTGGAGAAAGTATCTTCAAATCTCGAGGAGATATAGAAACAAGTAGACCAGTAGTTGCGAAGCTGGATCGGAAAAAGAGTAAGTGTATTTTCTGGCCTAGGCCTACTACAACAATGACTAACTTGGTATTATTACTATCTTACAGTAGGCTAATTCTTATAATTTCGTTCAGTTAGTTAGGCCCTAAATTAGGTACG
Source organism: Apostichopus japonicus (assembly GCF_037975245.1). NCBI lineage: Eukaryota > Metazoa > Echinodermata > Holothuroidea > Aspidochirotida > Stichopodidae > Apostichopus > Apostichopus japonicus. The sequence continues at coordinate 25,859,144 of NC_092572.1, forward strand.
GCGACGATAAAGTTAGGCGTAGGCTAGGGCTATATTAACTTTCATTTGTGGTACGTCATGAAAAATCCAGAATAACAAGCATAAGATGTTTACATGTCATTTTGCCCAATATTATAATGTGCTCCCACCTATCTATATACTCAGAGTCATAGCTCATATGTTTCACAGTAAATGACATCCTTATATTTTGCCATTTTTGTTGGTAGGGCTGCAATTTTTGTTGCAAGAGAAAACGCTTGTGACAGGTACTTTCAAACATATCAAACTGCTTTCTTAAATGAACTTTCATAACTTCCTTGTTATTTTCTTTTCCAATTTTCAATACTTAGATTAATCTAGAAGCTGTTCCCCAACCAACTGCAGTGAAAATAAAGGCAGGATTCTGCAGAATGTACATCTCTATCTAAAGGTAGCATGATCTTATAGACATGTGCTTGATATTATCGAAAAACAGTTGGGAAATGGGCGAGGGGAGGGTGGTGACAGGCATTAAAGATTTAAGTAGTCAGTTTTGAACGGGATACAAGGAATCTCCACCAGTAAAACATTGAGGCATGTATATGGGGGGGGGGGGCAAGCTACCAGACAAAAAGGAGGCAGAGGGGTTGGGGAGAAAATGTGGTAGAGAAGTGTAAGCTAGGGTAACACAAGGAAGAATGGAAAACTTTCATACATCTATAGAGTATTCTACAGCAGAAGTGAGTACAGGGCCAAAATTTTAGAAACAGTACGCGTTGAAAGCAAAATAGCAATTAAAACTGCACATCGGGCAGGCTGACTAGGGGATACTATACATTGTATTTTATCCATCATATCCGCCTGCCTGACGAGAGTGGTTGAGGAGGCTATACCTGATGGCTTCACAGGAAAATATAAAGGCTACAGCTATAGTTACTGAGAGAAGGGAGATTACATTGTAGTTATACTATATGAAACCAAGCTGAAGTCATTTGCAATGCTCATGGTGTGAGTGGCCCATATTTTTGCAGCCACATAAAGCAGGAGGATATGCTCTCCTTCAGAAAAGATAAGTGAACCATCTAGGCAGCTGACCCCTGTCCAAGAGCAGCCTACTGTATGTGTGTGGTATAATAAGCATTTATTCTAATTTTCAGTGAATGTAACACATGTAGAAGTCCAGTGTTCACTGGTCCCCCTACCACCATTGAAGTTGCTGACTGGACCAACAGAGACAAGAACACCATCAAAACAACCAGGGCCATCTCACAGTGGCGATGATGGTCCGTCTGCTGCTGTGGCATCTACATCGGGATACAGATACACCGAAAAACCGCCAGGTAGTCCGGACTACACTCCATCAGTTAACTCATCTGAACAGGTAATTTTCAAGATTGATTGTAGATTAGTCTGGAAAATCAATTGGTGCCATAACTTTCTGGAAAGTTTGACACCAACACTGTGGGGCAGTCTGGAATGTGTGGTGAGGCCATCAGTCTTTACTTCAATTAGCATATACATACTGTACCTGGTAGAGTTGTCACAGCTGTATGTGAACAAGAAATAAAGGCACAAACAAGTAGTTGGATTTAACAGAGTATATTATATCTTCACTTGGCTGGATATCTGCTACTGAATACAAATGGTGAAAGTTGCATCTTATACACTTTTTTACCATGGATTACAAGGGGATGGGACAGGATGTTACTCTGTCCACATGTTTACTTTACTACATAAACAGTGGCTAAGCTACTGAGACAATGACCACACATCCTGCTGAAGATTACATAATCCATAATATTAGGTGCACAAACAGGTGTAGGGTTTTTGTTGTAATCAGTAAAAAATATATTGGAATTGTTCAGGCACAAGTTGTCAGGTAAAACCTGACCCATGTATCCACACCAATTGAGGTGTACTCAGCTGTCGCCTTAGTTGGGCATCCAAAGACTTGACCGACAACTGTGCCATGCCTATTGACCGAAATGGAGTGATTGGAATGCCTCTATCTAAATGGTATGTTTTTATGAACTATTATTATATTATTCTTCATATCTTTACTATCCTACAGATTATGTATGGGAACTTCTTGACTGCTTGCAACAACTTCTGCAGAAGTGGAACTCTGGGAGAGGAGTGTCCTGTTCCTGTCAGAAAAGAGCCCCCACCCCTTGCAAGCTCCTATGTTCATCCGAACAATGAGGATGCCATTAGACAACACCGAAGCAAATTTCAAAAACTTTGCTGAAGTACTTTAGTTGATGGCCTCCCAAGTTCTAATTTTGTTTCATTGTAGTGGGGAGCAATCGACTCTGTGAATCGTCTGTTCACATGGTGTATGGCACAGCTGCAGAGCAGTGTTAATTAACAGGTCGCTACCAGCCTTTAGGGAAGTTGCTAAAGTTTTACATTCAAGTTTTACTTACATCTGGTTTCCATTGTAACTAACTATTAGTAATGATAACATTATATTTAAAAAAAAGTTCCAATGACAAGTATTCCTTTCTAGAGAGCTTAGACTTCATAAATATAAATTTCATGCTGACTTACTATTTGTATGCAACTTTGGTGTTTCAAACATGTTGCCAATTTTTTGTTTTTTCTCGAAAAGAATTGACAGAAATTTGTTGTTTGTTCCCCGCATGGGATCAAATGTGATTTTTTTTATCTCATTTATGATCAAGTAACCTTGATATTCCATGGATTAATGAACAATTTCAGATTGATTCTCATTACACTTTTATTAAAATGAAAGCCTAAGCTCTCCAGATCCCATTGACATAGTGGTTTAGGGTACTTTATTCAAACTATTCTTCTATTTTAACCTAGTATATTTGAGATTTCAATCATCCAGATTTTGTTGGCAGGCTACTAGAAGTGACAGCTTTGCTTACAAGAGAGAATACATACAAAAAATTAACTTGAGTTTTTGTTATTTATTACTGTTATGTACTTCCCAAACTTGAAAATGTAAAATTTCATCCAAGATTGTAGTTAATACCATGAACCAGAAAAATGTAAGCTGGAATTACAAAATGTTCACCATTCAGCCACAAAACAGACAGGACTGAACCCTGTTTCTATAAAACTTTGCAGAAATGATACTATGACTTGGCATAAACAGTCCACATGCTCACAGTCTTGATAATTTAAATCCTTCATACTGTTCAGATGGTAAAGCTTCTCTAATCCTCCTTACTGCATAGGATGGGAGAACAACACAAATCTCCTTCCCTAAAAACTGCTAGCTCATCCGTGCAAGTTGTCTGTATGCTGTGTGTCTGTATTTCCTGTAAAATAATCATATGAAAACTAGCTATAAAAGATGAAGACACACAAAAGCTTGGTAGCCATCTGGGGACGTCAAGTTTAAAATAAATTTCTATATGATTTCCAGAATTTGCTTGGCCCCTAAATCTGCCTCCCCTAAAGTAAGCCTAGCTATGCCATTTATACAAACTGATCATTGTATCTCGTGGACTAAAATTTGTAAATGGATCGTGCACAAGCATGGTGGACATTTTTTGTGTGGCATTTGGTTCCATGGCTCAGTGTTAATGACTACTATGTCAGTCAGCATGATAAGGGTTAACCTCAAGGGCATTACACCAGTTTTTGGACAAAATGACCTAATCAGAAGCAGGTTTTGAACATGGTGCACAAATTTTCTTGATCAAATCTATATCTTAATGTTATTCCTTTCACAACGAAACAAAACTGAACTATGAATACACCCTCTGTATTGTTACATCTCTCAACAGCAGGTCAGAGCAATGAATAAAGGTATACCACAAAAATAACGTATTCCATACTTACACTTGTATCCTGTTTTCCTGTGCACGTCCACCATACTGTTGAAGGTACATGTAGTAGGCTGTCTGAAGAAACAATGGGTTCAGGCACATAGCTTCAAAACCTGGGTGTAAGGTGATGCATGCAGCACCTTCTTCATCCATCACAGTCCTTATCTATTTCGCTGCAGCATCTACACTCCCTTGCTGTAGGCATCACAGCACATTGGCCACAATGACACCTGTAAACAATACAAACCAGTTCAAATAATAAAGAGCCAATTCAATGACTTCATACCAACCTCAATTATTGGGGCATACTGTACTAAGTTAGAAACATGTCAAAATAGAAAAGGGGCACCTCTGAAGGGAAATCTACCGTTGAAGCTCCTTACAAGTAACATCACTAGTAAGGAGGGGGTAGCCTCTTCTTAGAAGTCTTGCCTCTGTTGGGACAATGCTGCAAAGGAAAATAAAACAGGCCGATGTTGCGTCGTTTCCAACTCTTTCCCACTTCTGAATCCATTCCCTAGATTGAGAAAATCTGGTTATGAAATTAGCTCAAGCAGAAATTGCAAAAAGCTGGTGTGAGGTGCCACCTTCTACCTCCCCCCACCCTTTCCCTGATTTGTGGTAACTTCACTAATTTGCCACTAGGCTTACAACTGCTAGGAAATTAATAATAGGCCACCTCTGAATTTGTTGTGCACTCTTCCAATTGGCTCCTTCAATCTACTAACCAAATGAAATATGTCTGTGTGACATGTTCCTGGGGCATGTGCTGCTACAACTTTTAAGGAAAATAGTAACTTCCTTAACTTAAATCGACCGCACATTCATGTTAATTTTGCTGCCCCATCAACAAATTGGCTAGCTAAGTGTATGAGCAAAGTTAGGAAACATTTATCGGTTCTAGGCCTAACTAGTGACACAACTATATACAGTATAGTACGCTTGGCGTAACGTTACCGTTATATTCCGTCAAGACGATCAATTTCGACATCGCTGTCCGATCCCGCTTCCTCTTCGCTGGTCTCCGGTTCGAACATGTAGGGAAAAACTTCCCCACGATCGTCCACCATGTCCTCCATTTCCCTTACTTCTTCGCCGTTGCTATCTAAATACTGTGTGTCAATGCCACCGGCAGCCATTTCGCGATATGTATAAGCTATGCTGTGCTGTGTATATGCGTACTACAGTGCGTGTATAGAAACTGTATGTGGAATAGCAAGTTCCAAGCGACGATATCATGCACTTTCGACTTGGTAAAAAAAAGGCGTCATTTGTTTTCGGCTTTCCCTGAACGAGTCAATCTAGCCGATTTTTGCGGAGTTTATGTTGCTTGATAGGAAGAAAATGCAAGGAATTTATGAAAAAAGAAGTCAATGGATGTTTTGTTCGATGTCTTATGTATCAATTTGTGATTTTTCATCTTAATCCAAATCTTAACTTTCTTGTAACAGACTGCTGAAAAAGGTAATATTTTCGAGAAGTTTGAGATTTCTCCATACCCAATGCACTGCGCAGAACATATACAGGTTGCACTCTTCTGCGCTCCCCCCGTGACGTCACTGAATCTATTACGTAATAGTACTTTTTACCGATTTCTACCCCTTTGGAGACAGAAAAAAATCGCCGTGTTGGGTTTTTGTTAATGTAAGAATTGTTAAGTTTAATATTATGTAAAGTCAAGTCTACGTGTCGCTTGACCTTTAAAGATAACCGCTCTTCCGGAGCGAAGACGTTATCCCAATAAATTCAGGTTTGTAGGTTACTTCAACGTGGATGTATTTCACTTATTTGCTATTCGTTTTGGTTAAACCATTTCTTATCTCTTATTTCCTAACTTTAGAAGATGGAAAATGGAGACTTACCCTTCGTCTGGACTTATAATGCTGATGGCTGCTGAAACCTTTTGTGAAGAAATTACTCTATATGGATTTTATCCATATGAAAAGAACCCACAGGGCGCACCAGTACTACATCATTACTTTGATCCGAGACTAGTCAATTTTAGCACCCCTGTCCATAACTTTGACAACGAACATAAATTTCTTCAATCCCTTCATAAGAAAGGAACCATCAGACTTGTCATTGATCCTTGCGAATCATGAAATAATTAATCCAGGGTTTAAAAATCTACCATGGAATATCAAAATAAATAAAAACCCTTTTGTTTCATTTGTGATAATTGTATATATTATTATTCACTTCTACATAATTGTTCCCTTTGTAACAAAAGTTCTTAACGTGAAAAGCCTTATAAGCTTTTTCCATGTATACAGTGGCATATACAGTTTATGTGTAACAGGAAACTAATCATGCTGACATTTTGCGGTATTTAATTAATCAACTCGGCACCAAATTGAGATACATTACAGTTCTCATGATTGTAAATTTAAGTTTATACGACTAAGTTAACATGAAAAACATAATGATGCTATTCAATTAAATATGCTCCATTTAGTGAATGGCTGGATCTCGAATGAGACACAAACATTAAATAAAGTGAACGATTTGAAGTAAACAGCCAATGTATATATATATATATATATATATATATATATATATATATATATATATATATCAAAGAGGCAGTATTACTATTTCATAACAGTAGTTCAATTAAATTGATTTGCAATTTAAAACTTTCTCATCTGGGATATTGAGTAGAACTAGATATGAAGGGTGGCGGGAAGAATCTTTCTGGGGTTAGAGCATTTGGTGGGGAGTTTAAGGAATGAACAGAAAATTAAGGTGCTGAAAAAGAGTCTGCAATACTTTTAATATTGACAACGCATGATTTATGTTTGACATTGCAACTTATATCTATTATACATTGCAACTCATATATATATATATATATATATATATATATATATATATATATATATGTGTGTGTGTGTGTGTGTGTTATTGGCTGCCTTCTGATTATGCGCAGAGGGATTTTATAGAAGTAATCTATAAAAAGCGACATGGGTACCGCAAGTTCATCACTTCGTCACCATTTCATCACTCCTTCGAATTGCGTAATTGACGGAGTCAAATCATTGTAATTTTGTTTTATTTGTAAGAGAATCGACAGAGAAGAAATTATACCGAATCACTAATCAAATCCTATCTCGTCAAATTGTTTTTCTGAGAACTCATTGTTTTCTTCTATCTTCCGTTCGAGACGTCTCCTGAAGAAGCATAAAATACGGCATCAAGATAACCCCAGTACAGCTCTCTCGCGAGTCCCGACAAAATATTACATGTCGAAGGAGCCGGGCTTGTCACAATATTACACTACGCTGAGAAAAAATACATAGTTTGTATCCTAATATTCAACTGCAAAGTCAGTTTAGTGCCCGCTTGATGTCAATTTAATTCAAATTTCTCTTCTGAAAATGTAAATATTCTAATATATTCATGATAGGTTATCTGTTGCTATGGCACCACCATGCCCCTCCCCTTCCGCTCCTTACTATCACCATCTGCCCCTTCAACGAAACAAACACAAAAATTTGTAACGTATATAAGCAATTAACACCTTCAAAATAATGTCCAGGTAAATTCCCATAAACTAATGTTGAACTACAATACCTTTGAAATTGGAATGGCTAATTGCAAATTGTAAGCTGCTATTGTTCTTGCGAGAAGCATAACAAAGATAACATTAACTTAATAGTTTCCGAGATGACAGAAAGCAAAAGCGCAATTTGATACCCCACCTTGTGTACCGGCACACCTTCCCCGGACCAACTGATGCCACTGCAGATGTAACGGCAGAGGACATATAACACACTTGATCTTGTGAAGGAATTAGGGGTACGGGTGGAACCATCAGAGTTAGATCGGTTCTCCACCTATCCCATTTTTGGCTGTCACTTACCTCTAGTCCTTTCTCTTCCTTCGTTCTGTCATCCAAACTTGCTGACAAAATATCTCACCTCGTGTCCGAGTCAGGAATGTAGCCACGCCATAGAGGTGAAGAGGCACTTAAAGCAAGCTAAAAAACGGACCCACGATGAAAATAGAGAAGCCAATTTAAACGGCAACAAGAGTTAACCTTATTGAAACGGCATTCATTGTTTTGTTTAAACTCGGATTTACATTTTGCGTATAACATTAATACCAGTATAGTAAATATAAACAAGTGAAAACGAGTTGACAACAAATACTACGAATAGGTTTAATGAGTTTTTGTAGAGAGCGTTGTGGTCCAGTGTTTATGGCAGTAGACTTGTGATCTAAGGAGTGCAGGTTCTAGTCCTGGCCAGATCATTGCGTGGTTTCCTTGGACGAGCCCTTTATCTCCATTACCTCTCTTCACCCAGGTGAGATAAAATGTCAGTTGGATGTTGTATAGGGCCAGGTCGATAACGCGGAAACGCGGAAACCGCGGAAATCGATAAACCGGGTTCGGTAATAGAGATACCGGGTTCGATATCAACGGTTTCCGCGGTTTCCGCGTTATCGACCTTGCTATATAGCAAGGTCGAAAACGCGGAAACCGCGGAAACGAGAGGAATTTGTCAAGCGAGGGTGACAAAGTCTTTTTTTTGGGGCGCATTTCAGCCTATATTCGCCAAAAAGGGGTGCGGGTTTAAAGCT